>NC_140006.1:44658343-44678343 GCF_964263955.1 Coregonus lavaretus | reverse complement strand
TGTGCAGTTTATAACCCTGCTTACAGAGCAATGCTAAAATAGTCCTTTCAATATTTGAACTATGTCCTCTGAGACATCAAATGTTCCTTAATTTATGGGCTCGTCCATTGATTGAAGCACTCAGAAAATAGCTAATTTTAGCTTGCTTGAAAATGATTTCAATTCGGATAATTTATTTGAATACATTTCTCTTTGCAGGCATAAATTAACAAGCTGTGATGGCCGAGTGGTTAAGGCGTTGGACTTGAAATCCAATGGGGTCTCCCCGCGCAGGTTCGAACCCTGCTCACAGCGTAGTGATGGAACTGTCTTTCTTAGTAATATTTTCAAGGCGTCTTGATATGGAAAATGTCCTTAATATATCTGTCAGTCCAATGATTCAAGAGCTCAGGAAAGATCTTCCTTCATAACCTTTTCAATTAATCTCTTCATTACAGAGACTTTTCTTTTTTTGGAAGCAATATGGACAAGTCGAGGTAGCCGAGTGGTTAAGGCTGTGGATTTGAAATCCAATGGGGTCTCCCTGCGCACATTTGAATCTTACTCTCAGTACATTGTCCACATGTGCATTCTCTGCCCAGTGTTTTTTTTATTGAACTTTAAACTGGCCAACCTTCACAGCTTTGGATAGGATCGAGGTGATCTGGGGCAATAAGATCAACTTGTGGTGCCATCAAGTTTACAATTTTGCACCAATGATGTCTGTTTCCAAATCCCAATCACTTTACTTGCATTCCCACAGCTGCAATGTCCGAGTTATTTAGACTTCGGACATGAAATCCAATGGGGTCTCCCCACCAACGTCCGAACCTTGCTCTCAGCGTGTAGCCCGCTTGTGATTTCTATCGATCACTGTTCATGCATTCCCACAGCTGTGATGGCCAAGTGGTTCAAATATGGGAATTGAAATCCAAAGTTGTCTCCCTGTGCAGTTTATAACCCTGCTTACAGAGCAATGCTAAAATAGTCCTTTCAATATTTGAACTATTTCCTCTGTGACATCAAATGTTCCTTAATTTATGGGCTCGTCCATTGATTGAAGCACTCAGAAAATAACTAATTTTAGCTTGCTTGAAAATGATTTCAATTCGGATAATTTATTTGAATAAATTTCTCTTTGCAGGAATAAATTAACAAGCTGTGATGGCCGAGTGGTTAAGGCGTTGGACTTGAAATCCAATGGGGTCTCCCCGCGCAGGTTCGAACCCTGCTCACAGCTTAGTGATGGAACTGTCTTTCTTAGTAATATTTTCAAGGTGTCTTGATATGGAAAATGTCCTTAATGTATCGGTCAGTCCAATGATTCAATAGTTCAGGAAAGATCTTCCTTCATAACCTATTCAATTAATCTCTTCATTACAGAGACTTTTCTTTTTTTGGAAGCAATATGGACAAGTCGAGGTAGCCGAGTGGTTAAGGCTGTGGATTTGAAATCCAATGGGGTCTCCCTGCGCACATTTGAATCTTACTCTCAGTACATTGTCCACATGTGCATTCTCTGCCCAGTGTTTTTTTACTTGAACTTTAAACTGGCCAACGTTCACAGCTTTGGATAGGACCGAGGTGATCTGGGGCAATAAGATCAACTTGTGGTGCCATCAAGTTTACAATTTTGCACCAATGATGTCTGTTTCCAAATCCCAAACACTTTACTTGCATTCCCACAGCTGCAATGTCCGAGTTCTTTAGACTTCGGACATAAAATCCAATGGGGTCTCCCCACAAAGTCCAAACCTTGCTCTCAGCGTGTAGCCCACTTGTGATTTCTATCGATCACTGTTCATACATTCCCACAGCTGTGATGGCGAAGTGGTTCAAATATGGGAATTGAAATCCAAAGTTGTCTCCCTGTGCAGTTTATAACCCTGCTTACAGAGCAATGCTAAAATAGTCCTTTCAATATTTGAACTATGTCCTCTGAGACATCAAATGTTCCTTAATTTATGGGCTCGTCCATTGATTGAAGCACTCAGAAAATAGCTAATTTTAGCTTGCTTGAAAATGATTTCAATTCGGATAATTTATTTGAATACATTTCTCTTTGCAGGAATAAAATAACAAGCTGTGATGGCCGAGTGGTTAAGGCATTGGACTTGAAATCCAATTGGGTCTCCCCGCGCAGGTTCGAACCCTGCTCACAGTGTAGTGATGGAACTGTCTTTCTTAGTAATATTTTCAAGGTGTCTTGATATGGAAAATGTCCTTAATGTATCGGTCAGTCCAATGATTCAAGAGCTCAGGAAAGATCTTCCTTCATAACCTTTTCAATTAATCTCTTCATTACAGAGACTTTTCTTTTTTTGGAAGCAATATGGACAAGTCGAGGTAGCCGAGTGGTTAAGGCTGTGGATTTGAAATCCAATGGGGTCTCCCTGCGCACATTTGAATCTTACTCTCAGTACATTGTCCACATGTGCATTCTCTGCCCAGTGTTTTTTTACTTGAACTTTAAACTGGCCAACCTTCACAGCTTTGGATAGGACCGAGGTGATCTGGGGCAATAAGATCAACTTGTGGTGCCATCAAGTTTACAATTTTGCACCAATGATGTCTGTTTCCAAATCCCAATCACTTTACTTGCATTCCCACAGCTGCAATGTCCGAGTTCTTTAGACTTCGGACATGAAATCCAATGGGGTCTCCCCACCAACGTCCGAACCTTGCTCTCAGCGTGTAGCCCACTTGTGATTTCTATCGATCACTGTTCATGCATTCCCACAGCTGTGATGGCCAAGTGGTTCAAATATGGGTAATTGAAATCCAAAGTTGTCTCCCTGTGCAGTTTATAACCCTGCTTACAGAGCAATGCTAAAATAGTCCTTTCAATATTTGAACTATGTCCTCTGTGACATCAAATGTTCCTTAATTTATGGGCTCGTCCATTGATTGAAGCACTCAGAAAATAGCTAATTTTAGCTTGCTTGAAAATGATTTCAATTCGGATAATTTATTTGAATACATTTCTCTTTGCAGGAAAAAATTAACAAGCTGTGATGGACGAGTGGTTAAGGCGTTGGACTTGAAATCTTATGGGGTCTCCCCGCGCAGGTTCGGACCCTGCTCACAGCGTAGTGATGGAACTGTCTTTCTTAGTAATATTTTCAAGGTGTCTTGATATGGAAAATGTCCTTAATGTATCGGTCAGTCCAATGATTCAAGAGCTCAGGAAAGATCTTCCTTCATTACCTTTTCAATTAATCTCTTCATTACAGAGACTTTTCTTTTTTTGGAAGCAATATGGACAAGTCGAGGTAGCCGAGTGGTTAAGGCTGTGGATTTGAAATCCAATGGGGTCTCCCTGCGCACATTTGAATCTTACTCTCAGTACATTGTCCACATGTGCATTCTCTGCCCAGTGTTTTTTTACTTGAACTTTAAACTGGCCAACCTTCACAGCTTTGGATAGGACCGAGGTGATCTGGGGCAATAAGACCAACTTGTGGTGCCATCAAGTTTACAATTTTGCACCAATGATGTCTGTTTCCAAATCCCAATCTCTTTACTTGCATTCCCACAGCTGCAATGTCCGAGTTCTTTAGACTTCGGACATGAAATCCAATGGGGTCTCCCTACCAACGTCCCAACCTTGCTCTCAGCGTGTAGCCCACTTGTGATTTCTATCGATCACTGTTCATGCATTCCCACAGCTGTGATGGCCAAGTGGTTCAAATATGGGAATTGAAATCCAAAGTTGTCTCACTGTGCAGTTTATAACCCTGCTTACAGAGCAATGCTAAAATAGTCCTTTCAATATTTGAACTATGTCCTCTGAGACATCAAATGTTCCTTAATTTATGGGCTCGTCCATTGATTGAAGCACTCAGAAAATAGCTAATTTTAGCTTGCTTGAAAATGATTTCAATTCGGATAATTTATTTGAATACATTTCTCTTTGCAGGAATAAAATTACAAGCTGTGATGGCCGAGTGGTTAAGGCGTTCGACTTGAAATCCAATGGGGTCTCCCCACGCAGGTTCGAACCCTGCTCACAGCGTAGTGTTGGAACTGTCTTTCTTAGTAATATTTTCAAGGCGTCTTGATATGGAAAATGTCCTTAATATATCTGTCAGTCCAATGATTCAAGAGCTCAGGAAAGATCTTCCTTCATAACCTTTTCAATTAATCTCTTCATTACAGAGACTTTTCTTTTTTTGGAAGCAATATGGACAAGTCGAGGTAGCCGAGTGGTTAAGGCTGTGGATTTGAAATCCAATGGGGTCTCCCTGCGCACATTTGAATCTTACTCTCAGTACATTGTCCACATGTGCATTCTCTGCCCAGTGTTTTTTTACTTGAACTTTAAACTGGCCAACCTTCACAGCTTTGGATAGGACCGAGGTGATCTGGGGCAATAAGATCAACTTGTGGTGCCATCAAGTTTACAATTTTGCACCAATGATGTCTGTTTCCAAATCCCAATCACTTTACTTGCATTCAAACAGCTGCAATGTCCGAGTTCTTTAGACTTCGGACATGAAATCCAATGGGGTCTCCCTACCAACGTCCGAACCTTGCTCTCAGCGTGTAGCCCACTTGTGATTTCTATCGATCACTGTTCATGCATTCCCACAGCTGTGATGGCCAAGTGGTTCAAATATGGGAATTGAAATCCAAAGTTGTCTCCCTGTGCAGTTTATAACCCTGCTTACAGAGCAATGCTAAAATAGTCCTTTCAATATTTGAACTATGTCCTCTGAGACATCAAATGTTCCTTAATTTATGGGCTCGTCCATTGATTGAAGCACTCAGAAAATAGCTAATTTTAGCTTGCTTGAAAATGATTTCAATTCGGATAATTTATTTGAATACATTTCTCTTTGCAGGAATAAAATAACAAGCTGTGATGGCCGAGTGGTTAAGGCGTTGGACTTGAAATCCAATGGGGTCTCCCCGCGCAGGTTCGAACCCTGCCCACAGCGTAGTGATGGAACTGTCTTTCTTAGTAATATTTTCAGGGTGTCTTGATATGGAAAATGTCCTTAATGTATCGGTCAGTCCAATGATTCAAGAGTTCAGGAAAGATCTTCCTTCATAACCTATTCAATTAATCTCTTCATTACAGAGACTTTTCTTTTTTTGGAAGCAATATGGACAAGTCGAGGTAGCCGAGTGGTTAAGGCTGTGGATTTGAAATCCAATGGGGTCTCCCTGTGCACATTTGAATCTTACTCTCAGTACATTGTCCACATGTGCATTCTCTGCCCAGTGTTTTTTTACTTGAACTTTAAACTGGCCAACCTTCACAGCTTTGGATAGGACCGAGGTGATCTGGGGCAATAAGACCAACTTGTGGTGCCATCAAGTTTACAATTTTGCACCAATGATGTCTGTTTCCAAATCCCAATCTCTTTACTTGCATTCAAACAGCTGCAATGTCCGAGTTCTTTAGACTTCGGACATGAAATCCAATGGGGTCTCCCTACCAACGTCCGAACCTTGCTCTCAGCGTGTAGCCCACTTGTGATTTCTATCGATCACTGTTCATGCATTCCCACAGCTGTGATGGCCAAGTGGTTCAAATATGGGAATTGAAATCCAAAGTTGTCTCCCTGTGCAGTTTATAACCCTGCTTACAGAGCAATGCTAAAATAGTCCTTTCAATATTTGAACTATGTCCTCTGAGACATCAAATGTTCCTTAATTTATGGGCTCGTCCATTGATTGAAGCACTCAGAAAATAGCTAATTTTAGCTTGCTTGAAAATGATTTCAATTCGGATAATTTATTTGAATACATTTCTCTTTGCAGGAATAAAATTACAAGCTGTGATGGCCGAGTGGTTAAGGCGTTCGACTTGAAATCCAATGGGGTCTCCCCACGCAGGTTCGAACCCTGCTCACAGCGTAGTGATGGAACTGTCTTTCTTAGTAATATTTTCAAGGCGTCTTGATATGGAAAATGTCCTTAATATATCTGTCAGTCCAATGATTCAAGAGCTCAGGAAAGATCTTCCTTCATAACCTTTTCAATTAATCTCTTCATTACAGAGACTTTTCTTTTTTTGGAAGCAATATGGACAAGTCGAGGTAGCCGAGTGGTTAAGGCTGTGGATTTGAAATCCAATGGGGTCTCCCTGCGCACATTTGAATCTTACTCTCAGTACATTGTCCACATGTGCATTCTCTGCCCAGTGTTTTTTTACTTGAACTTTAAACTGGCCAACCTTCACAGCTTTGGATAGGACCGAGGTGATCTGGGGCAATAAGATCAACTTGTGGTGCCATCAAGTTTACAATTTTGCACCAATGATGTCTGTTTCCAAATCCCAATCACTTTACTTGCATTCAAACAGCTGCAATGTCCGAGTTCTTTAGACTTCGGACATGAAATCCAATGGGGTCTCCCTACCAACGTCCGAACCTTGCTCTCAGCGTGTAGCCCACTTGTGATTTCTATCGATCACTGTTCATGCATTCCCACAGCTGTGATGGCCAAGTGGTTCAAATATGGGAATTGAAATCCAAAGTTGTCTCCCTGTGCAGTTTATAACCCTGCTTACAGAGCAATGCTAAAATAGTCCTTTCAATATTTGAACTATGTCCTCTGAGACATCAAATGTTCCTTAATTTATGGGCTCGTCCATTGATTGAAGCACTCAGAAAATAGCTAATTTTAGCTTGCTTGAAAATGATTTCAATTCGGATAATTTATTTGAATACATTTCTCTTTGCAGGAATAAAATAACAAGCTGTGATGGCCGAGTGGTTAAGGCGTTGGACTTGAAATCCAATGGGGTCTCCCCGCGCAGGTTCGAACCCTGCCCACAGCGTAGTGATGGAACTGTCTTTCTTAGTAATATTTTCAAGGTGTCTTGATATGGAAAATGTCCTTAATGTATCGGTCAGTCCAATGATTCAAGAGTTCAGGAAAGATCTTCCTTCATAACCTATTCAATTAATCTCTTCATTACAGAGACTTTTCTTTTTTTGGAAGCAATATGGACAAGTCGAGGTAGCCGAGTGGTTAAGGCTGTGGATTTGAAATCCAATGGGGTCTCCCTGCGCACATTTGAATCTTACTCTCAGTACATTGTCCACATGTGCATTCTCTGCCCAGTGTTTTTTTACTTGAACTTTAAACTGGCCAACCTTCACAGCTTTGGATAGGACCGAGGTGATCTGGGGCAATAAGATCAACTTGTGGTGCCATCAAGTTTACAATTTTGCACCAATGATGTCTGTTTCCAAATCCCAATCACTTTACTTGCATTCCCACAGCTGCAATGTCCGAGTTCTTTAGACTTCGGACATAAAATCCAATGGGGTCTCCCCACAAAGTCCAAACCTTGCTCTCAGCGTGTAGCCCACTTGTGATTTCTATCGATCACTGTTCATGCATTCCCACAGCTGTGATGGCCAAGTGGTTCAAATATGGGAATTGAAATCCAAAGTTGTCTCCCTGTGCAGTTTATAACCCTGCTTACAGAGCAATGCTAAAATAGTCCTTTCAATATTTGAACTATGTCCTCTGTGACATCAAATGTTCCTTAATTTATGGTCTCGTCCATTGATTGAAGCACTCAGAAAATAGCTAATTTTAGCTTGCTTGAAAATTATTTCAATTCGGATAATTTATTTGAATACATTTCTCTTTGCAGGAATAAGTTAACAAGCTGTGATGGCCGAGTGGTTAAGGCGTTGGACTTGAAATCCAATTGGGTCTCCCCGCGCAGGTTCGAACCCTGCTCACAGCGTAGTGATGGAACTGTCTTTCTTAGTAATATTTTCAAGGTGTCTTGATATGGAAAATGTCCTTAATGTATCGGTCAGTCCAATGATTCAAGAGCTCAGGAAAGATCTTCCTTCATAACCTTTTCAATTAATCTCTTCATTATAGAGGCTTTTCTTTTTTTGGAAGCAATATGGAAAAGTCGAGGTAGCCGAGTGGTTAAGGCTGTGGATTTGAAATCCAATGGGGTCTCCCTGCGCACATTTGAATCTTACTCTCAGTACATTGTCCACATGTGCATTCTCTGCCCAGTGTTTTTTTACTTGAACTTTAAACTGGCCAACATTCACAGCTTTGGATAGGACCGAGGTGATCTGGGGCAATAAGATCAACTTGTGGTGCCATCAAGTTTACAATTTTGCAACAATGATGTCTGTTTCCAAATCCCAATCACTTTACTTGCATTCCCACAGCTGCAATGTCCGAGTTCTTTAGACTTCGGACATGAAATCCAATGGGGTCTCCCCACCAACGTCCGAACCTTGCTCTCAGCGTGTAGCCCACTTGTGATTTCTATCGATCACTGTTCATGCATTCCCACAGCTGTGATGGCCAAGTGGTTCAAATATGGGTAATTGAAATCCAAAGTTGTCTCCCTGTGCAGTTTATAACCCTGCTTACAGAGCAATGCTAAAATAGTCCTTTCAATATTTGAATTATGTCCTCTGTGACATCAAATGTTCCTTAATTTATGGGCTCGTCCATTGATTGAATACATTTTTCTTTGCAGGAATAAATTAACAAGCTGTGATGGCCGAGTGGTTAAGGCGTTGGACTTGAAATCCAATGGGGTCTCCCCGCGCAGGTTAGAACCCTGCTCACAGCGTAGTGATTGAACTGTCTTTCTTAGTAATATTTTCAAGGCGTCTTGATATGGAAAATGTCCTTAATATATCTGTCAGTCCAATGATTCAAGAGCTCAGGAAAGATCTTCCTTCATAACCTTTTCAATTAATCTCTTCATTACAGAGACTTTTCTTTTTTTGGAAGCAATATGGACAAGTCGAGGTAGCCGAGTGGTTAAGGCTGTGGATTTGAAATCCAATGGGGTCTCCCTGCGCACATTTGAATCTTACTCTCAGTACATTGTCCACATGTGCATTCTCTGCCCAGTGTTTTTTTACTTGAACTTTAAACTGGCCAACCTTCACAGCTTTGGATAGGACCGAGGTGATCTGGGGCAATAAGACCAACTTGTGGTGCCATCAAGTTTACAATTTTGCACCAATGATGTCTGTTTCCAAATCCCAATCTCTTTACTTGCATTCAAACAGCTGCAATGTCCGAGTTCTTTAGACTTCGGACATGAAATCCAATGGGGTCTCCCTACCAACGTCCGAACCTTGCTCTCAGCGTGTAGCCCACTTGTGATTTCTATCGATCACTGTTCATGCATTCCCACAGCTGTGATGGCCAAGTGGTTCAAATATGGGAATTGAAATCCAAAGTTGTCTCACTGTGCAGTTTATAACCCTGCTTACAGAGCAATGCTAAAATAGTCCTTTCAATATTTGAACTATGTCCTCTGAGACATCAAATGTTCCTTAATTTATGGGCTCGTCCATTGATTGAAGCACTCAGAAAATAGCTAATTTTAGCTTGCTTGAAAATGATTTCAATTCGGATAATTTATTTGAATACATTTCTCTTTGCAGGAACAAAATTACAAGCTGTGATGGCCGAGTGGTTAAGGCGTTCGACTTGAAATCCAATGGGGTCTCCCCACGCAGGTTCGAACCCTGCTCACAGCGTAGTGATGGAACTGTCTTTCTTAGTAATATTTTCAAGGCGTCTTGATATGGAAAATGTCCTTAATATATCTGTCAGTCCAATGATTCAAGAGCTCAGGAAAGATCTTCCTTCATAACCTTTTCAATTAATCTCTTCATTACAGAGACTTTTCTTTTTTTGGAAGCAATATGGACAAGTCGAGGTAGCCGAGTGGTTAAGGCTGTGGATTTGAAATCCAATGGGGTCTCCCTGCGCACATTTGAATCTTACTCTCAGTACATTGTCCACATGTGCATTCTCTGCCCAGTGTTTTTTTACTTGAACTTTAAACTGGCCAACCTTCACAGCTTTGGATAGGACCGAGGTGATCTGGGGCAATAAGATCAACTTGTGGTGCCATCAAGTTTACAATTTTGCACCAATGATGTCTGTTTCCAAATCCCAATCACTTTACTTGCATTCAAACAGCTGCAATGTCCGAGTTCTTTAGACTTCGGACATGAAATCCAATGGGGTCTCCCTACCAACGTCCGAACCTTGCTCTCAGCGTGTAGCCCACTTGTGATTTCTATCGATCACTGTTCATGCATTCCCACAGCTGTGATGGCCAAGTGGTTCAAATATGGGAATTGAAATCCAAAGTTGTCTCCCTGTGCAGTTTATAACCCTGCTTACAGAGCAATGCTAAAATAGTCCTTTCAATATTTGAACTATGTCCTCTGAGACATCAAATGTTCCTTAATTTATGGGCTCGTCCATTGATTGAAGCACTCAGAAAATAGCTAATTTTAGCTTGCTTGAAAATGATTTCAATTCGGATAATTTATTTGAATACATTTCTCTTTGCAGGAATAAAATAACAAGCTGTGATGGCCGAGTGGTTAAGGCGTTGGACTTGAAATCCAATGGGGTCTCCCCGCGCAGGTTCGAACCCTGCCCACAGCGTAGTGATGGAACTGTCTTTCTTAGTAATATTTTCAAGGTGTCTTGATATGGAAAATGTCCTTAATGTATCGGTCAGTCCAATGATTCAAGAGTTCAGGAAAGATCTTCCTTCATAACCTATTCAATTAATCTCTTCATTACAGAGACTTTTCTTTTTTTGGAAGCAATATGGACAAGTCGAGGTAGCCGAGTGGTTAAGGCTGTGGATTTGAAATCCAATGGGGTCTCCCTGCGCACATTTGAATCTTACTCTCAGTACATTGTCCACATGTGCATTCTCTGCCCAGTGTTTTTTTACTTGAACTTTAAACTGGCCAACCTTCACAGCTTTGGATAGGACCGAGGTGATCTGGGGCAATAAGACCAACTTGTGGTGCCATCAAGTTTACAATTTTGCACCAATGATGTCTGTTTCCAAATCCCAATCTCTTTACTTGCATTCAAACAGCTGCAATGTCCGAGTTCTTTAGACTTCGGACATGAAATCCAATGGGGTCTCCCTACCAACGTCCGAACCTTGCTCTCAGCGTGTAGCCCACTTGTGATTTCTATCGATCACTGTTCATGCATTCCCACAGCTGTGATGGCCAAGTGGTTCAAATATGGGAATTGAAATCCAAAGTTGTCTCCCTGTGCAGTTTATAACCCTGCTTACAGAGCAATGCTAAAAAAGTCCTTTCAATATTTGAACTATGTCCTCTGAGACATCAAATGTTCCTTAATTTATGGGCTCGTCCATTGATTGAAGCACTCAGAAAATAGCTAATTTTAGCTTGCTTGAAAATGATTTCAATTCGGATAATTTATTTGACTACATTTCTCTTTGCAGGAATAAAATTACAAGCTGTGATGGCCGAGTGGTTAAGGCGTTGGACTTGAAATCCAATGGGGTCTCCCCGCGCAGGTTAGAACCCTGCTCACAGCGTAGTGATTGAACTGTCTTTCTTAGTAATATTTTCAAGGCGTCTTGATATGGAAAATGTCCTTAATATATCTGTCAGTCCAATGATTCAAGAGCTCAGGAAAGATCTTCCTTCATAACCTTTTCAATTAATCTCTTCATTACAGAGACTTTTCTTTTTTTGGAAGCAATATGGACAAGTCGAGGTAGCCGAGTGGTTAAGGCTGTGGATTTGAAATCCAATGGGGTCTCCCTGCGCACATTTGAATCTTACTCTCAGTACATTGTCCACATATGCATTCTCTGCCCAGTGTTTTTTTACTTGAACTTTAAACTGGCCAACCTTCACAGCTTTGGATAGGACCGAGGTGATCTGGGGCAATAAGACCAACTTGTGGTGCCATCAAGTTTACAATTTTGCACCAATGATGTCTGTTTCCAAATCCCAATCTCTTTACTTGCATTCAAACAGCTGCAATGTCCGAGTTCTTTAGACTTCGGACATGAAATCCAATGGGGTCTCCCTACCAACGTCCGAACCTTGCTCTCAGCGTGTAGCCCACTTGTGATTTCTATCGATCACTGTTCATGCATTCCCACAGCTGTGATGGCCAAGTGGTTCAAATATGGGAATTGAAATCCAAAGTTGTCTCACTGTGCAGTTTATAACCCTGCTTACAGAGCAATGCTAAAATAGTCCTTTCAATATTTGAACTATGTCCTCTGAGACATCAAATGTTCCTTAATTTATGGGCTCGTCCATTGATTGAAGCACTCAGAAAATAGCTAATTTTAGCTTGCTTGAAAATGATTTCAATTCGGATAATTTATTTGAATACATTTCTCTTTGCAGGAACAAAATTACAAGCTGTGATGGCCGAGTGGTTAAGGTGTTCGACTTGAAATCCAATGGGGTCTCCCCACGCAGGTTCGAACCCTGCTCACAGCGTAGTGATGGAACTGTCTTTCTTAGTAATATTTTCAAGGCGTCTTGATATGGAAAATGTCCTTAATATATCTGTCAGTCCAATGATTCAAGAGCTCAGGAAAGATCTTCCTTCATAACCTTTTCAATTAATCTCTTCATTACAGAGACTTTTCTTTTTTTGGAAGCAATATGGACAAGTCGAGGTAGCCGAGTGGTTAAGGCTGTGGATTTGAAATCCAATGGGGTCTCCCTGCGCACATTTGAATCTTACTCTCAGTACATTGTCCACATGTGCATTCTCTGCCCAGTGTTTTTTTACTTGAACTTTAAACTGGCCAACCTTCACAGCTTTGGATAGGACCGAGGTGATCTGGGGCAATAAGATCAACTTGTGGTGCCATCAACTTTACAATTTTGCACCAATGATGTCTGTTTCCAAATCCCAATCACTTTACTTGCATTCAAACAGCTGCAATGTCCGAGTTCTTTAGACTTCGGACATGAAATCCAATGGGGTCTCCCTACCAACGTCCGAACCTTGCTCTCAGCGTGTAGCCCACTTGTGATTTCTATCGATCACTGTTCATGCATTCCCACAGCTGTGATGGCCAAGT
Source organism: Coregonus lavaretus (assembly GCF_964263955.1). Taxonomy (NCBI): domain Eukaryota; kingdom Metazoa; phylum Chordata; class Actinopteri; order Salmoniformes; family Salmonidae; genus Coregonus; species Coregonus lavaretus. The sequence continues at coordinate 44,665,496 of NC_140006.1, read as the reverse complement.
GGTTAAAATATGGGAATTGAAATCCAAAGTTGTCTCCCTGTGCAGTTTATAACCCTGCTTACAGAGCAATGCTAAAATAGTCCTTTCAATATTTGAACTATGTCCTCTGAGACATCAAATGTTCCTTAATTTATGGGCTCGTCCATTGATTGAAGCACTCAGAAAATAGCTAATTTTAGCTTGCTTGAAAATGATTTCAATTCGGATAATTTATTTGAATACATTTCTCTTTGCAGGAATAAAATAACAAGCTGTGATGGCCGAGTGGTTAAGGCGTTGGACTTGAAATCCAATGGGGTCTCCCCGCGCAGGTTCGAACCCTGCCCACAGCGTAGTGATGGAACTGTCTTTCTTAGTAATATTTTCAAGGTGTCTTGATATGGAAAATGTCCTTAATGTATCGGTCAGTCCAATGATTCAAGAGTTCAGGAAAGATCTTCCTTCATAACCTATTCAATTAATCTCTTCATTACAGAGACTTTTCTTTTTTTGGAAGCAATATGGACAAGTCGAGGTAGCCGAGTGGTTAAGGCTGTGGATTTGAAATCCAATGGGGTCTCCCTGCGCACATTTGAATCTTACTCTCAGTACATTGTCCACATGTGCATTCTCTGCCCAGTGTTTTTTTACTTGAACTTTAAACTGGCCAACCTTCACAGCTTTGGATAGGACCGAGGTGATCTGGGGCAATAAGACCAACTTGTGGTGCATTCAAGTTTACAATTTTGCACCAATGATGTCTGTTTCCAAATCCCAATCTCTTTACTTGCATTCAAACAGCTGCAATGTCCGAGTTCTTTAGACTTCGGACATGAAATCCAATGGGGTCTCCCTACCAACGTCCGAACCTTGCTCTCAGCGTGTAGCCCACTTGTGATTTCTATCGATCACTGTTCATGCATTCCCACAGCTGTGATGGCCAAGTGGTTCAAATATGGGAATTGAAATCCAAAGTTGTCTCCCTGTGCAGTTTATAACCCTGCTTACAGAGCAATGCTAAAATAGTCCTTTCAATATTTGAACTATGTCCTCTGAGACATCAAATGTTCCTTAATTTATGGGCTCGTCCATTGATTGAAGCACTCAGAAAATAGCTAATTTTAGCTTGCTTGAAAATGATTTCAATTCGGATAATTTATTTGAATACATTTCTCTTTGCAGGAATAAAATTACAAGCTGTGATGGCCGAGTGGTTAAGGCGTTCGACTTGAAATCCAATGGGGTCTCCCCACGCAGGTTCGAACCCTGCTCACAGCGTAGTGATGGAACTGTCTTTCTTAGTAATATTTTCAAGGCGTCTTGATATGGAAAATGTCCTTAATATATCTGTCAGTCCAATGATTCAAGAGCTCAGGAAAGATCTTCCTTCATAACCTTTTCAATTAATCTCTTCATTACAGAGACTTTTCTTTTTTTGGAAGCAATATGGACAAGTCGAGGTAGCCGAGTGGTTAAGGCTGTGGATTTGAAATCCAATGGGGTCTCCCTGCGCACATTTGAATCTTACTCTCAGTACATTGTCCACATGTGCATTCTCTGCCCAGTGTTTTTTTACTTGAACTTTAAACTGGCCAACCTTCACAGCTTTGGATAGGACCGAGGTGATCTGGGGCAATAAGATCAACTTGTGGTGCCATCAAGTTTACAATTTTGCACCAATGATGTCTGTTTCCAAATCCCAATCACTTTACTTGCATTCAAACAGCTGCAATGTCCGAGTTCTTTAGACTTCGGACATGAAATCCAATGGGGTCTCCCTACCAACGTCCGAACCTTGCTCTCAGCGTGTAGCCCACTTGTGATTTCTATCGATCACTGTTCATGCATTCCCACAGCTGTGATGGCCAAGTGGTTCAAATATGGGAATTGAAATCCAAAGTTGTCTCCCTGTGCAGTTTATAACCCTGCTTACAGAGCAATGCTAAAATAGTCCTTTCAATATTTGAACTATGTCCTCTGAGACATCAAATGTTCCTTAATTTATGGGCTCGTCCATTGATTGAAGCACTCAGAAAATAGCTAATTTTAGCTTGCTTGAAAATGATTTCAATTCGGATAATTTATTTGAATACATTTCTCTTTGCAGGAATAAAATAACAAGCTGTGATGGCCGAGTGGTTAAGGCGTTGGACTTGAAATCCAATGGGGTCTCCCCGCGCAGGTTCGAACCCTGCCCACAGCGTAGTGATGGAACTGTCTTTCTTAGTAATATTTTCAAGGTGTCTTGATATGGAAAATGTCCTTAATGTATCGGTCAGTCCAATGATTCAAGAGTTCAGGAAAGATCTTCCTTCATAACCTATTCAATTAATCTCTTCATTACAGAGACTTTTCTTTTTTTGGAAGCAATATGGACAAGTCGAGGTAGCCGAGTGGTTAAGGCTGTGGATTTGAAATCCAATGGGGTCTCCCTGCGCACATTTGAATCTTACTCTCAGTACATTGTCCACATGTGCATTCTCTGCCCAGTGTTTTTTTACTTGAACTTTAAACTGGCCAACCTTCACAGCTTTGGATAGGACCGAGGTGATCTGGGGCAATAAGATCAACTTGTGGTGCCATCAAGTTTACAATTTTGCACCAATGATGTCTGTTTCCAAATCCCAATCACTTTACTTGCATTCCCACAGCTGCAATGTCCGAGTTCTTTAGACTTCGGACATAAAATCCAATGGGGTCTCCCCACAAAGTCCAAACCTTGCTCTCAGCGTGTAGCCCACTTGTGATTTCTATCGATCACTGTTCATGCATTCCCACAGCTGTGATGGCCAAGTGGTTCAAATATGGGAATTGAAATCCAAAGTTGTCTCCCTGTGCAGTTTATAACCCTGCTTACAGAGCAATGCTAAAATAGTCCTTTCAATATTTGAACTATGTCCTCTGTGACATCAAATGTTCCTTAATTTATGGTCTCGTCCATTGATTGAAGCACTCAGAAAATAGCTAATTTTAGCTTGCTTGAAAATTATTTCAATTCGGATAATTTATTTGAATACATTTCTCTTTGCAGGAATAAGTTAACAAGCTGTGATGGCTGAGTGGTTAAGGCGTTGGACTTGAAATCCAATTGGGTCTCCCCGCGCAGGTTCGAACCCTGCTCACAGCGTAGTGATGGAACTGTCTTTCTTAGTAATATTTTCAAGGTGTCTTGATATGGAAAATGTCCTTAATGTATCGGTCAGTCCAATGATTCAAGAGTTCAGGAAAGATCTTCCTTCATAACCTATTCAATTAATCTCTTCATTACAGAGACTTTTCTTTTTTTGGAAGCAATATGGACAAGTCGAGGTAGCCGAGTGGTTAAGGCTGTGGATTTGAAATCCAATGGGGTCTCCCTGCGCACATTTGAATCTTACTCTCAGTACATTGTCCACATGTGCATTCTCTGCCCAGTGTTTTTTTACTTGAACTTTAAACTGGCCAACCTTCACAGCTTTGGATAGGACCGAGGTGATCTGGGGCAATAAGATCAACTTGTGGTGCCATCAAGTTTACAATTTTGCACCAATGATGTCTGTTTCCAAATCCAATCACTTTACTTGCATTCAAACAGCTGCAATGTCCGAGTTCTTTAGACTTCGGACATGAAATCCAATGGGGTCTCCCTACCAACGTCCGAACCTTGCTCTCAGCGTGTAGCCCACTTGTGATTTCTATCGATCACTGTTCATGCATTCCCACAGCTGTGATGGCCAAGTGGTTCAAATATGGGAATTGAAATCCAAAGTTGTCTCCCTGTGCAGTTTATAACCCTGCTTACAGAGCAATGCTAAAATAGTCCTTTCAATATTTGAACTATGTCCTCTGAGACATCAAATGTTCCTTAATTTATGGGCTCGTCCATTGATTGAAGCACTCAGAAAATAGCTAATTTTAGCTTGCTTGAAAATGATTTCAATTCGGATAATTTATTTGAATACATTTCTCTTTGCAGGAATAAAATAACAAGCTGTGATGGCCGAGTGGTTAAGGCGTTGGACTTGAAATCCAATGGGGTCTCCCCGCGCAGGTTCGAACCCTGCCCACAGCGTAGTGATGGAACTGTCTTTCTTAGTAATATTTTCAAGGTGTCTTGATATGGAAAATGTCCTTAATGTATCGGTCAGTCCAATGATTCAAGAGTTCAGGAAAGATCTTCCTTCATAACCTATTCAATTAATCTCTTCATTACAGAGACTTTTCTTTTTTTGGAAGCAATATGGACAAGTCGAGGTAGCCGAGTGGTTAAGGCTGTGGATTTGAAATCCAATGGGGTCTCCCTGCGCACATTTGAATCTTACTCTCAGTACATTGTCCACATGTGCATTCTCTGCCCAGTGTTTTTTTACTTGAACTTTAAACTGGCCAACCTTCACAGCTTTGGATAGGACCGAGGTGATCTGGGGCAATAAGATCAACTTGTGGTGCCATCAAGTTTACAATTTTGCACCAATGATGTCTGTTTCCAAATCCCAATCACTTTACTTGCATTCCCACAGCTGCAATGTCCGAGTTCTTTAGACTTCGGACATAAAATCCAATGGGGTCTCCCCACAAAGTCCAAACCTTGCTCTCAGCGTGTAGCCCACTTGTGATTTCTATCGATCACTGTTCATGCATTCCCACAGCTGTGATGGCCAAGTGGTTCAAATATGGGAATTGAAATCCAAAGTTGTCTCCCTGTGCAGTTTATAACCCTGCTTACAGAGCAATGCTAAAATAGTCCTTTCAATATTTGAACTATGTCCTCTGTGACATCAAATGTTCCTTAATTTATGGTCTCGTCCATTGATTGAAGCACTCAGAAAATAGCTAATTTTAGCTTGCTTGAAAATTATTTCAATTCGGATAATTTATTTGAATACATTTCTCTTTGCAGGAATAAGTTAACAAGCTGTGATGGCTGAGTGGTTAAGGCGTTGGACTTGAAATCCAATTGGGTCTCCCCGCGCAGGTTCGAACCCTGCTCACAGCGTAGTGATGGAACTGTCTTTCTTAGTAATATTTTCAAGGTGTCTTGATATGGAAAATGTCCTTAATGTATCGGTCAGTCCAATGATTCAAGAGTTCAGGAAAGATCTTCCTTCATAACCTATTCAATTAATCTCTTCATTACAGAGACTTTTCTTTTTTTGGAAGCAATATGGACAAGTCGAGGTAGCCGAGTGGTTAAGGCTGTGGATTTGAAATCCAATGGGGTCTCCCTGCGCACATTTGAATCTTACTCTCAGTACATTGTCCACATGTGCATTCTCTGCCCAGTGTTTTTTTACTTGAACTTTAAACTGGCCAACCTTCACAGCTTTGGATAGGACCGAGGTGATCTGGGGCAATAAGATCAACTTGTGGTGCCATCAAGTTTACAATTTTGCACCAATGATGTCTGTTTCCAAATCCCAATCACTTTACTTGCATTCCCACAGCTGCAATGTCCGAGTTCTTTAGACTTCGGACATAAAATCCAATGGGGTCTCCCCACAAAGTCCAAACCTTGCTCTCAGCGTGTAGCCCACTTGTGATTTCTATCGATCACTGTTCATGCATTCCCACAGCTGTGATGGCCAAGTGGTTCAAATATGGGAATTGAAATCCAAAGTTGTCTCCCTGTGCAGTTTATAACCCTGCTTACAGAGCAATGCTAAAATAGTCCTTTCAATATTTGAACTATGTCCTCTGTGACATCAAATGTTCCTTAATTTATGGTCTCGTCCATTGATTGAAGCACTCAGAAAATAGCTAATTTTAGCTTGCTTGAAAATTATTTCAATTCGGATAATTTATTTGAATACATTTCTCTTTGCAGGAATAAGTTAACAAGCTGTGATGGCTGAGTGGTTAAGGCGTTGGACTTGAAATCCAATTGGGTCTCCCCGCGCAGGTTCGAACCCTGCTCACAGCGTAGTGATGGAACTGTCTTTCTTAGTAATATTTTCAAGGTGTCTTGATATGGAAAATGTCCTTAATGTATCGGTCAGTCCAATGATTCAAGAGCTCAGGAAAGATCTTCCTTCATAACCTTTTCAATTAATCTCTTCATTATAGAGGCTTTTCTTTTTTTGGAAGCAATATGGAAAAGTCGAGGTAGCCGAGTGGTTAAGGCTGTGGATTTGAAATCCAATGGGGTCTCCCTGCGCACATTTGAATCTTACTCTCAGTACATTGTCCACATGTGCATTCTCTGCCCAGTGTTTTTTTACTTGAACTTTAAACTGGCCAACATTCACAGCTTTGGATAGGACCGAGGTGATCTGGGGCAATAAGATCAACTTGTGGTGCCATCAAGTTTACAATTTTGCAACAATGATGTCTGTTTCCAAATCCCAATCACTTTACTTGCATTCCCACAGCTGCAATGTCCGAGTTCTTTAGACTTCGGACATGAAATCCAATGGGGTCTCCCCACCAACGTCCGAACCTTGCTCTCAGCGTGTAGCCCACTTGTGATTTCTATCGATCACTGTTCATGCATTCCCACAGCTGTGATGGCCAAGTGGTTCAAATATGGGTAATTGAAATCCAAAGTTGTCTCCCTGTGCAGTTTATAACCCTGCTTACAGAGCAATGCTAAAATAGTCCTTTCAATATTTGAACTATGTCCTCTGTGACATCAAATGTTCCTTAATTTATGGGCTCGTCCATTGATTGAATACATTTTTCTTTGCAGGAATAAATTAACAAGCTGTGATGGCCGAGTGGTTAAGGCGTTGGACTTGAAATCCAATGGGGTCTCCCCGCGCAGGTTAGAACCCTGCTCACAGCGTAGTGATTGAACTGTCTTTCTTAGTAATATTTTCAAGGCGTCTTGATATGGAAAATGTCCTTAATATATCTGTCAGTCCAATGATTCAAGAGCTCAGGAAAGATCTTCCTTCATAACCTTTTCAATTAATCTCTTCATTACAGAGACTTTTCTTTTTTTGGAAGCAATATGGACAAGTCGAGGTAGCCGAGTGGTTAAGGCTGTGGATTTGAAATCCAATGGGGTCTCCCTGCGCACATTTGAATCTTACTCTCAGTACATTGTCCACATGTGCATTCTCTGCCCAGTGTTTTTTTACTTGAACTTTAAACTGGCCAACCTTCACAGCTTTGGATAGGACCGAGGTGATCTGGGGCAATAAGATCAACTTGTGGTGCCATCAAGTTTACAATTTTGCACCAATGATGTCTGTTT
>NC_140006.1:44643343-44648343 GCF_964263955.1 Coregonus lavaretus | reverse complement strand
CCTGTGCAGTTTATAACCCTGCTTACAGAGCAATGCTAAAATAGTCCTTTCAATATTTGAACTATGTCCTCTGTGACATCAAATGTTCCTTAATTTATGTGCTCGTCCATTGATTGAATACATTTTTCTTTGCAGGAATAAATTAACAGGCTGTGATGGCCGAGTGGTTAAGGCGTTGGACTTGAAATCCAATGGGGTCTCCCCGCGCAGGTTCGAAACCTGCTCACAGCGTAGTGATGGAACTGTCTTTCTTAGTAATATTTTCAAGGCGTCTTGATATGGAAAATGTCCTTAATATATCTGTCAGTCCAATGATTCAAGAGCTCAGGAAAGATCTTCCTTCATAACCTTTTCAATTAATCTCTTCATTACAGAGACTTTTCTTTTTTTGGAAGCAATATGGACAAGTCGAGGTAGCCGAGTGGTTAAGGCTGTGGATTTGAAATCCAATGGGGTCTCCCTGCGCACATTTGAATCTTACTCTCAGTACATTGTCCACATGTGCATTCTCTGCCCAGTGTTTTTTTACTTGAACTTTAAACTGGCCAACCTTCACAGCTTTGGATAGGACCGAGGTGATCTGGGGCAATAAGATCAACTTGTGGTGCCATCAAGTTTACAATTTTGCACCAATGATGTCTGTTTCCAAATCCCAATCACTTTACTTGCATTCAAACAGCTGCAATGTCCGAGTTCTTTAGACTTCGGACATGAAATCCAATGGGGTCTCCCTACCAACGTCCGAACCTTGCTCTCAGCGTGTAGCCCACTTGTGATTTCTATCGATCACTGTTCATGCATTCCCACAGCTGTGATGGCCAAGTGGTTCAAATATGGGAATTGAAATCCAAAGTTGTCTCCCTGTGCAGTTTATAACCCTGCTTACAGAGCAATGCTAAAATAGTCCTTTCAATATTTGAACTATGTCCTCTGAGACATCAAATGTTCCTTAATTTATGGGCTCGTCCATTGATTGAAGCACTCAGAAAATAGCTAATTTTAGCTTGCTTGAAAATGATTTCAATTCGGATAATTTATTTGAATACATTTCTCTTTGCAGCTATGAATTAACAAGCTGTGATGGCCGAGTGGTTAAGGCGTTGGACTTGAAATCCAATGGGGTCTCCCCGCGCAGGTTCGAACCTTGCTCACAGCGTAGTGATGGAACTGTCTTTCTTAGTAATATTTTCAAGGTGTCTTGATATGGAAAATGTCATTAATGTATCGGTCCGTCCAATGATTCAAGAGCTCTGGAAAGATCTTCCTTCATAACCTTTTCAATTAATCTCTTCATTACAGAGACTTTTCTTTTTTTAGAAGCAATATGGACAAGTCGAGGTAGCCGAGTGGTTAAGGCTGTGGATTTGAAATCCAATGGGGTCTCCCTGCGCACATTTGAATCTTACTCTCAGTACATTGTCCACATGTGCATTCTCTGCCCAGTGTTTTTTTACTTGAACTTTAAACTGGCCAACCTTCACAGCTTTGGATAGGACCGAGGTGATCTGGGGCAATAAGATCAACTTGTGGTGCCATCAAGTTTACAATTTTGCACCAATGATGTCTGTTTCCAAATCCCAATCACTTTACTTGCATTCCCACAGCTGCAATGTCCGAGTTCTTTAGACTTCGGACATGAAATCCAATGGGGTCTCCCTACCAACGTCCGAACCTTGCTCTCAGCGTGTAGCCCACTTGTGATTTCTATCGATCACTGTTCATGCATTCCCACAGCTGTGATGGCCAAGTGGTTCAAATATGGGAATTGAAATCCAAAGTTGTCTCCCTGTGCAGTTTATAACCCTGCTTACAGAGCAATGCTAAAATAGTCCTTTCAATATTTGAACTATGTCCTCTGTGACATCAAATGTTCCTTAATTTATGGGCTCGTCCATTGATTGAATACATTTTTCTTTGCAGGATTAAATTAACAGGCTGTGATGGCCGAGTGGTTAAGGCGTTGGACTTGAAATCCAATGGGGTCTCCCCACGCAGGTTCGAACCCTGCTCACAGCGTAGTGATGGAACTGTCTTTCTTAGTAATATTTTCAAGGCGTCTTGATATGGAAAATGTCCTTAATATATCTGTCAGTCCAATGATTCAAGAGCTCAGGAAAGATCTTCCTTCATAACCTTTTCAATTAATCTCTTCATTACAGAGACTTTTCTTTTTTTGGAAGCAATATGGACAAGTCGAGGTAGCCGAGTGGTTAAGGCTGTGGATTTGAAATCCAATGGGGTCTCCCTGCGCACATTTGAATCTTACTCTCAGTACATTGTCCACATGTGCATTCTCTGCCCAGTGTTTTTTTACTTGAACTTTAAACTGGCCAACCTTCACAGCTTTGGATAGGACCGAGGTGATCTGGGGCAATAAGATCAACTTGTGGTGCCATCAAGTTTACAATTTTGCACCAATGATGTCTGTTTCCAAATCCCAATCACTTTACTTGCATTCAAACAGCTGCAATGTCCGAGTTCTTTAGACTTCGGACATGAAATCCAATGGGGTCTCCCTACCAACGTCCGAACCTTGCTCTCAGCGTGTAGCCCACTTGTGATTTCTATCGATCACTGTTCATGCATTCCCACAGCTGTGATGGCCAAGTGGTTCAAATATGGGAATTGAAATCCAAAGTTGTCTCCCTGTGCAGTTTATAACCCTGCTTACAGAGCAATGCTAAAATAGTCCTTTCAATATTTGAACTATGTCCTCTGAGACATCAAATGTTCCTTAATTTATGGGCTCGTCCATTGATTGAAGCACTCAGAAAATAGCTAATTTTAGCTTGCTTGAAAATGATTTCAATTCGGATAATTTATTTGAATACATTTCTCTTTGCAGCTATGAATTAACAAGCTGTGATGGCCGAGTGGTTAAGGCGTTGGACTTGAAATCCAATGGGGTCTCCCCGCGCAGGTTCGAACCTTGCTCACAGCGTAGTGATGGAACTGTCTTTCTTAGTAATATTTTCAAGGTGTCTTGATATGGAAAATGTCATTAATGTATCGGTCCGTCCAATGATTCAAGAGCTCTGGAAAGATCTTCCTTCATAACCTTTTCAATTAATCTCTTCATTACAGAGACTTTTCTTTTTTTAGAAGCAATATGGACAAGTCGAGGTAGCCGAGTGGTTAAGGCTGTGGATTTGAAATCCAATGGGGTCTCCCTGCGCACATTTGAATCTTACTCTCAGTACATTGTCCACATGTGCATTCTCTGCCCAGTGTTTTTTTACTTGAACTTTAAACTGGCCAACCTTCACAGCTTTGGATAGGACCGAGGTGATCTGGGGCAATAAGATCAACTTGTGGTGCCATCAAGTTTACAATTTTGCACCAATGATGTCTGTTTCCAAATCCCAATCACTTTACTTGCATTCCCACAGCTGCAATGTCCGAGTTCTTTAGACTTCGGACATGAAATCCAATGGGGTCTCCCTACCAACGTCCGAACCTTGCTCTCAGCGTGTAGCCCACTTGTGATTTCTATCGATCACTGTTCATGCATTCCCACAGCTGTGATGGCCAAGTGGTTCAAATATGGGAATTGAAATCCAAAGTTGTCTCCCTGTGCAGTTTATAACCCTGCTTACAGAGCAATGCTAAAATAGTCCTTTCAATATTTGAACTATGTCCTCTGTGACATCAAATGTTCCTTAATTTATGGGCTCGTCCATTGATTGAATACATTTTTCTTTGCAGGATTAAATTAACAGGCTGTGATGGCCGAGTGGTTAAGGCGTTGGACTTGAAATCCAATGGGGTCTCCCCGCGCAGGTTCGAACCCTGCTCACAGCGTAGTGATGGAACTGTCTTTCTTAGTAATATTTTCAAGGCGTCTTGATATGGAAAATGTCCTTAATATATCTGTCAGTCCAATGATTCAAGAGCTCAGGAAAGATCTTCCTTCATAACCTTTTCAATTAATCTCTTCATTACAGAGACTTTTCTTTTTTTGGAAGCAATATGGACAAGTCGAGGTAGCTGAGTGGTTAAGGCTGTGGATTTGAAATCCAATGGGGTCTCCCTGCGCACATTTGAATCTTACTCTCAGTACATTGTCCACATGTGCATTCTCTGCCCAGTGTTTTTTTACTTGAACTTTAAACTGGCCAACCTTCACAGCTTTGGATAGGACCGAGGTGATCTGGGGCAATAAGATCAACTTGTGGTGCCATCAAGTTTACAATTTTGCACCAATGATGTCTGTTTCCAAATCCCAATCACTTTACTTGCATTCAAACAGCTGCAATGTCCGAGTTCTTTAGACTTCGGACATGAAATCCAATGGGGTCTCCCTACCAACGTCCGAACCTTGCTCTCAGCGTGTAGCCCACTTGTGATTTCTATCGATCACTGTTCATGCATTCCCACAGCTGTGATGGCCAAGTGGTTCAAATATGGGAATTGAAATCCAAAGTTGTCTCCCTGTGCAGTTTATAACCCTGCTTACAGAGCAATGCTAAAATAGTCCTTTCAATATTTGAACTATGTCCTCTGTGACATCAAATGTTCCTTAATTTATGGGCTCGTCCATTGATTGAATACATTTTTCTTTGCAGGAACAAATTAACAAGCTGTGATGGCTGAGTGGTTAAGGCGTTGGACTTGAAATCCAATGGGGTCTCCCCGCGCAGGTTCGAACCCTGCTCACAGCGTAGTGATTGAACTGTCTTTCTTAGTAAAATTTTCAAGGCGTCTTGATATGGAAAATGTCCTTAATATATCTGTCAGTCCAATGATTCAAGAGCTCAGGAAAGATCTTCCTTCATAACCTTTTCAATTAATCTCTTCATTACAGAGACTTTTCTTTTTTTGGAAGCAATATGGACAAGTCGAGGTAGCCGAGTGGTTAAGGCTGTGGATTTGAAATCCAATGGGGTCTCCCTGCGCACATTTGAATCTTACTCTCAGTACATTGTCCACATGTGCATTCTCTGCCCAGTGTTTTTTTACTTGAACTTTAAACTGGCCAACCTTCACAGCTTTGGATAGGA
>NC_140006.1:44638343-44640843 GCF_964263955.1 Coregonus lavaretus | reverse complement strand
ATTGTCCACATGTGCATTCTCTGCCCAGTGTTTTTTTACTTGAACTTTAAACTGGCCAACCTTCACAGCTTTGGATAGGACCGAGGTGATCTGGGGCAATAAGATCAACTTGTGGTGCCATCAAGTTTACAATTTTGCACCAATGATGTCTGTTTCCAAATCCCAATCACTTTACTTGCATTCGAACAGCTGCAATGTCCGAGTTCTTTAGACTTCGGACATGAAATCCAATGGGGTCTCCCTACCAACGTCCGAACCTTGCTCTCAGCGTGTAGCCCACTTGTGATTTCTATCGATCACTGTTCATGCATTCCCACAGCTGTGATGGCCAAGTGGTTCAAATATGGGAATTGAAATCCAAAGTTGTCTCCCTGTGCAGTTTATAACCCTGCTTACAGAGCAATGCTAAAATAGTCCTTTCAATATTTGAACTATGTCCTCTGAGACATCAAATGTTCCTTAATTTATGGGCTCATCCATTGATTGAAGCACTCAGAAAATAGCTAATTTTAGCTTGCTTGAAAATGATTTCAATTCGGATAATTTATTTGAATACATTTCTCTTTGCAGCTATGAATTAACAAGCTGTGATGGCCGAGTGGTTAAGGCGTTGGACTTGAAATCTAATGGGGTCTCTCCGCGCAGGTTCGAACCCTGCTCACAGCGTAGTGATGGAACTGTCTTTCTTAGTAATATTTTCAAGGTGTCTTGATATGGAAAATGTCATTAATGTATCGGTCCGTCCAATGATTCAAGAGCTCAGGAAAGATCTTCCTTCATAACCTTTTCAATTAATCTCTTCATTACAGAGACTTTTCTTTTTTTAGAAGCAATATGGACAAGTCGAGGTAGCCGAGTGGTTAAGGCTGTGGATTTGAAATCCAATGGGGTCTCCCTGCGCACATTTGAATCTTACTCTCAGTACATTGTCCACATGTGCATTCTCTGCCCAGTGTTTTTTTACTTGAACTTTAAACTGGCCAACCTTCACAGCTTTGGATAGGACCGAGGTGATCTGGGGCAATAAGATCAACTTGTGGTGCCATCAAGTTTACAATTTTGCACCAATGATGTCTGTTTCCAAATCCCAATCACTTTACTTGCATTCCCACAGCTGCAATGTCCGAGTTCTTTAGACTTCGGACATGAAATCCAATGGGGTCTCCCCACCAACGTCCGAACCTTGCTCTCAGCGTGTAGCCCACTTGTGATTTCTATCGATCACTGTTCATGCATTCCCACAGCTGTGATGGCCAAGTGGTTCAAATATGGGAATTGAAATCCAAAGTTGTCTCCCTGTGCAGTTTATAACCCTGCTTACAGAGCGATGCTAAAATAGTCCTTTCAATATTTGAACTATGTCCTCTGTGACATCAAATGTTCCTTAATTTATGGGCTCGTCCATTGATTGAAGCACTCAGAAAATAGCTAATTTTAGCTTGCTTGAAAATGATTTCAATTCGGATAATTTATTTGAATACATTTTTCTTTGCAGGAATAAATTAACAAGCTGTGATGGCCGAGTGGTTAAGGCGTTGGACTTGAAATCCAATGGGGTCTCCCCGCGCAGGTTCGAACCCTGCTCACAGCGTAGTGATGGAACTGTCTTTCTTAGTAATATTTTCAAGGTGTCTTGATATGGAAAATGTCATTAATGTATCGGTCCGTTCAATGATTCAAGAGCTCAGGAAAGATCTTCCTTCATAACCTTTTCAATTAATCTCTTCATTACAGAGACTTTTCTTTTTTTGGAAGCAATATGGACAAGTCGAGGTAGCCGAGTGGTTAAGGCTGTGGATTTGAAATCCAATGGGGTCTCCCTGCGCACATTTGAATCTTACTCTCAGTACATTGTCCACATGTGCATTCTCTGCCCAGTGTTTTTTACTTGAACTTTAAACTGGCCAACCTTCACAGCTTTGGATAGGACCGAGGTGATCTGGGGCAATAAGATCAACTTGTGGTGCCATCAAGTTTACAATTTTGCACCAATGATGTCTGTTTCCAAATCCCAATCACTTTACTTGCATTCCCACAGCTGCAATGTCCGAGTTCTTTAGACTTCGGACATGAAATCCAATGGGGTCTCCCCACCAACGTCCGAACCTTGCTCTCAGCGTGTAGCCCACTTGTGATTTCTATCGATCACTGTTCATGCATTCCCACAGCTGTGATGGCCAAGTGGTTCAAATATGGGAATTGAAATCCAAAGTTGTCTCCCTGTGCAGTTTATAACCCTGCTTACAGAGCAATGCTAAAATAGTCCATTCAATATTTGAACTATGTCCTTTGTGACATCAAATGTTCCTTAATTTATGGGCTCGTCCATTGATTGAAGCACTCAGAAAATAGCTAATTTTAGCTTGCTTGAAAATGATTTCAATTCGGATAATTTATTTGAATACATTTCTCTTTGCAGCTAAAAATTAACAAGCTGTGATGGCCGAGTGGTTAAGGCGTTGGACTTGAAATCCAATGTGGTCTCCCCGCGCAGGTTCGA
>NC_140006.1:44630843-44635843 GCF_964263955.1 Coregonus lavaretus | reverse complement strand
GTTTATAACCCTGCTTACAGAGCAATGCTAAAATAGTCCATTCAATATTTGAACTATGTCCTTTGTGACATCAAATGTTCCTTAATTTATGGGCTCGTCCATTGATTGAAGCACTCAGAAAATAGCTAATTTTAGCTTGCCTGAAAATGATTTCAATTCGGATAATTTATTTGAATACATTTCTCTTTGCAGCTAAAAATTAACAAGCTGTGATGGCCGAGTGGTTAAGGCGTTGGACTTGAAATCCAATGTGGTCTCCCCGCGCAGGTTCGAACCCTGCTCACAGCGTAGTGATGGAACTGTCTTTCTTAGTAATATTTTCAAGGTGTCTTGATATGGAAAATGTCATTAATGTATCGGTCCGTCCAATGATTCAAGAGCTCAGGAAAGATCTTCCTTCATAACCTTTTCAATTAATCTCTTCATTACAGAGACTTTTCTTTTTTTGGAAGCAATATGGACAAGTCGAGGTAGCCGAGTGGTTAAGGCTGTGGATTTGAAATCCAATGGGGTCTACCTGCGCACATTTGAATCTTACTCTCAGTACATTGTCCACATGTGCATTCTCTGCCCAGTGTTTTTTACTTGAACTTTAAACTGGCCAACCTTCACAGCTTTGGATAGGACCGAGGTGATCTGGGGCAATAAGATCAACTTGTGGTGCCATCAAGTTTACAATTTTGCACCAATGATGTCTGTTTCCAAATCCCAATCACTTTACTTGCATTCCCACAGCTGCAATGTCCGAGTTCTTTAGACTTCGGACATGAAATCCAATGGGGTCTCCCTACCAACGTCCGAACCTTGCTCTCAGCGTGTAGCCCACTTGTGATTTCTATCGATCACTGTTCATGCATTCCCACAGCTGTGATGGCCAAGTGGTTCAAATATGGGAATTGAAATCCAAAGTTGTCTCCCTGTGCAGTTTATAACCCTGCTTACAGAGCAATGCTAAAATAGTCCTTTCAATATTTGAACTATGTCCTTTGTGACATCAAATGTTCCTTAATTTATGGGCTCGTCCATTGATTGAAGCACTCAGAAAATAGCTAATTTTAGCTTGCTTGAAAATGATTTCAATTCTGATAATTTATTTGAATACATTTCTCTTTGCAGCTAAAAATTAACAAGCTGTGATGGCCGAGTGGTTAAGGCGTTGGACTTGAAAACCAATGGGGTCTCCCCGCGCAGGTTCGAACCCTGCTCACAGCGTAGTGATGGAACTGTCTTTCTTAGTAATATTTTCAAGGTGTCTTGATATGGAAAATGTCATTAATGTATCGGTCCGTCCAATGATTCAAGAGCTCAGGAAAGATCTTCCTTCATAACCTTTTCAATTAATCTCTTCATTACAGAGACTTTTCTTTTTTTAGAAGCAATATGGACAAGTCGAGGTAGCCGAGTGGTTAAGGCTGTGGATTTGAAATCCAATGGGGTCTCGCTGCGCACATTTGAATCTTACTCTCAGTACATTGTCCACATGTGCATTCTCTGCCCAGTGTTTTTTTACTTGAACTTTAAACTGGCCAACCTTCACAGCTTTGGATAGGACCGAGGTGATCTGGGGCAATAAGATCAACTTGTGGTGCCATCAAGTTTACAATTTTGCACCAATGATGTCTGTTTCCAAATCCCAATCACTTTACTTGCATTCCCACAGCTGCAATGTCCGAGTTCTTTAGACTTCGGACATGAAATCCAATGGGGTCTCCCCACCAACGTCCGAACCTTGCTCTCAGCGTGTAGCCCACTTGTGATTTCTATCGATCACTGTTCATGCATTCCCACAGCTGTGATGGCCAAGTGGTTCAAATATGGGAATTGAAATCCAAAGTTGTCTCCCTGTGCAGTTTATAACCCTGCTTACAGAGCAATGCTAAAATAGTCCTTTCAATATTTGAACTATGTCCTCTGTGACATCAAATGTTCCTTAATTTATGGGCTCGTCCATTGATTGAAGCACTCAGAAAATAGCTAATTTTAGCTTGCTTGAAAATGATTTCAATTCGGATAATTTATTTGAATACATTTTTCTTTGCAGGAATAAATTAACAAGCTGTGATGGCCGAGTGGTTAAGGCGTTGGACTTGAAATCAAATGGGGTCTCCCCGCGCAGGTTCGAACCCTGCTCACAGCGTAGTGATGGAACTGTCTTTCTTAGTAATATTTTCAAGGTGTCTTGATATGGAAAATGTCATTAATGTATCGGTCCGTCCAATGATTCAAGAGCTCAGGAAAGATCTTCCTTCATAACCTTTTCAATTAATCTCTTCATTACAGAGACTTTTCTTTTTTTGGAAGCAATATGGACAAGTCGAGGTAGCCGAGTGGTTAAGGCTGTGGATTTGAAATCCAATGGGGTCTACCTGCGCACATTTGAATCTTACTCTCAGTACATTGTCCACATGTGCATTCTCTGCCCAGTGTTTTTTACTTGAACTTTAAACTGGCCAACCTTCACAGCTTTGGATAGGACCGAGGTGATCTGGGGCAATAAGATCAACTTGTGGTGCCATCAAGTTTACAATTTTGCACCAATGATGTCTGTTTCCAAATCCCAATCACTTTACTTGCATTCCCACAGCTGCAATGTCCGAGTTCTTTAGACTTCGGACATGAAATCCAATGGGGTCTCCCCACCAACGTCCGAACCTTGCTCTCAGCGTGTAGCCCACTTGTGATTTCTATCGATCACTGTTCATGCATTCCCACAGCTGTGATGGCCAAGTGGTTCAAATATGGGAATTGAAATCCAAAGTTGTCTCCCTGTGCAGTTTATAACCCTGCTTACAGAGCAATGCTAAAATAGTCCTTTCAATATTTGAACTATGTCCTCTGTGACATCAAATGTTCCTTAATTTATGGGCTCGTCCATTGATTGAATACATTTTTCTTTGCAGGAACAAATTAACAAGCTGTGATGGCTGAGTGGTTAAGGCGTTGGACTTGAAATCCAATGGGGTCTCCCCGCGCAGGTTCGAACCCTGCTCACAGCGTAGTGATTGAACTGTCTTTCTTAGTAAAATTTTCAAGGCGTCTTGATATGGAAAATGTCCTTAATATATCTGTCAGTCCAATGATTCAAGAGCTCAGGAAAGATCTTCCTTCATAACCTTTTCAATTAATCTCTTCATTACAGAGACTTTTCTTTTTTTGGAAGCAATATGGACAAGTCGAGGTAGCCGAGTGGTTAAGGCTGTGGATTTGAAATCCAATGGGGTCTCCCTGCGCACATTTGAATCTTACTCTCAGTACATTGTCCACATGTGCATTCTCTGCCCAGTGTTTTTTTACTTGAACTTTAAACTGGCCAACCTTCACAGCTTTGGATAGGACCGAGGTGATCTGGGGCAATAAGATCAACTTGTGGTGCCATCAAGTTTACAATTTTGCACCAATGATGTCTGTTTCCAAATCCCAATCACTTTACTTGCATTCCCACAGCTGCAATGTCCGAGTTCTTTAGACTTCGGACATGAAATCCAATGGGGTCTCCCTACCAACGTCCCAACCTTGCTCTCAGCGTGTAGCCCACTTGTGATTTCTATCGATCACTGTTCATGCATTCCCACAGCTGTGATGGCCAAGTGGTTCAAATATGGGAATTGAAATCCAAAGTTGTCTCCCTGTGCAGTTTATAACCCTGCTTACAGAGCAATGCTAAAATAGTCCTTTCAATATTTGAACTATGTCCTCTGTGACATCAAATGTTCCTTAATTTATGGGCTCGTCCATTGATTGAATACATTTTTCTTTGCAGGATTAAATTAACAGGCTGTGATGGCCGAGTGGTTAAGGCGTTGGACTTGAAATCCAATGGGGTCTCCCCGCGCAGGTTCGAACCCTGCTCACAGCGTAGTGATGGAACTGCCTTTCTTAGTAATATTTTCAAGGCGTCTTGATATGGAAAATGTCCTTAATATATCTGTCAGTCCAATGATTCAAGAGCTCAGGAAAGATCTTCCTTCATAACCTTTTCAATTAATCTCTTCATTACAGAGACTTTTCTTTTTTTGGAAGCAATATGGACAAGTCGAGGTAGCTGAGTGGTTAAGGCTGTGGATTTGAAATCCAATGGGGTCTCCCTGCGCACATTTGAATCTTACTCTCAGTACATTGTCCACATGTGCATTCTCTGCCCAGTGTTTTTTTACTTGAACTTTAAACTGGCCAACCTTCACAGCTTTGGATAGGACCGAGGTGATCTGGGGCAATAAGATCAACTTGTGGTGCCATCAAGTTTACAATTTTGCACCAATGATGTCTGTTTCCAAATCCCAATCACTTTACTTGCATTCGAACAGCTGCAATGTCCGAGTTCTTTAGACTTCGGACATGAAATCCAATGGGGTCTCCCTACCAACGTCCGAACCTTGCTCTCAGCGTGTAGCCCACTTGTGATTTCTATCGATCACTGTTCATGCATTCCCACAGCTGTGATGGCCAAGTGGTTCAAATATGGGAATTGAAATCCAAAGTTGTCTCCCTGTGCAGTTTATAACCCTGCTTACAGAGCAATGCTAAAATAGTCCTTTCAATATTTGAACTATGTCCTCTGAGACATCAAATGTTCCTTAATTTATGGGCTCATCCATTGATTGAAGCACTCAGAAAATAGCTAATTTTAGCTTGCTTGAAAATGATTTCAATTCGGATAATTTATTTGAATACATTTCTCTTTGCAGCTATGAATTAACAAGCTGTGATGGCCGAGTGGTTAAGGCGTTGGACTTGAAATCTAATGGGGTCTCTCCGCGCAGGTTCGAACCCTGCTCACAGCGTAGTGATGGAACTGTCTTTCTTAGTAATATTTTCAAGGTGTCTTGATATGGAAAATGTCATTAATGTATCGGTCCGTCCAATGATTCAAGAGCTCAGGAAAGATCTTCCTTCATAACCTTTTCAATTAATCTCTTCATTACAGAGACTTTTCTTTTTTTAGAAGCAATATGGACAAGTCGAGGTAGCCGAGTGGTTAAGGCTGTGGATTTGAAATCCAA
>NC_140006.1:44610843-44620843 GCF_964263955.1 Coregonus lavaretus | reverse complement strand
TAACCCTGCTTACAGAGCAATGCTAAAATAGTCCATTCAATATTTGAACTATGTCCTTTGTGACATCAAATGTTCCTTAATTTATGGGCTCGTCCATTGATTGAAGCACTCAGAAAATAGCTAATTTTAGCTTGCTTGAAAATGATTTCAATTCGGATAATTTATTTGAATACATTTCTCTTTGCAGCTAAAAATTAACAAGCTGTAATGGCCGAGTGGTTAAGGCGTTGGACTTGAAATCCAATGGGGTCTCCCCGCGCAGGTTCGAACCCTGCTCACAGCGTAGTGATGGAACTGTCTTTCTTAGTAATATTTTCAAGGTGTCTTGATATGGAAAATGTCATTAATGTATCGGTCCGTTCAATGATTCAAGAGCTCAGGAAAGATCTTCCTTCATAACCCTTTCAATTAATCTCTTCATTACAGAGACTTTTCTTTTTTTGGAAGCAATATGGACAAGTCGAGGTAGCCGAGTGGTTAAGGCTGTGGATTTGAAATCCAATGGGGTCTCCCTGCGCACATTTGAATCTTACTCTCAGTACATTGTCCACATGTGCATTCTCTGCCCAGTGTTTTTTACTTGAACTTTAAACTGGCCAACCTTCACAGCTTTGGATAGGACCGAGGTGATCTGGGGCAATAAGATCAACTTGTGGTGCCATCAAGTTTACAATTTTGCACCAATGATGTCTGT
The DNA here is from genome assembly GCF_964263955.1 of Coregonus lavaretus. NCBI lineage: Eukaryota > Metazoa > Chordata > Actinopteri > Salmoniformes > Salmonidae > Coregonus > Coregonus lavaretus. Next base: position 44,620,149 of record NC_140006.1, on the reverse strand, counting down.
TTCCAAATCCCAATCACTTTACTTGCATTCCCACAGCTGCAATGTCCGAGTTCTTTAGACTTCGGACATGAAATCCAATGGGGTCTCCCTACCAACGTCCGAACCTTGCTCTCAGCGTGTAGCCCACTTGTGATTTCTATCGATCACTGTTCATGCATTCCCACAGCTGTGATGGCCAAGTGGTTCAAATATGGGAATTGAAATCCAAAGTTGTCTCCCTGTGCAGTTTATAACCCTGCTTACAGAGCAATGCTAAAATAGTCCATTCAATATTTGAACTATGTCCTTTGTGACATCAAATGTTCCTTAATTTATGGGCTCGTCCATTGATTGAAGCACTCAGAAAATAGCTAATTTTAGCTTGCTTGAAAATGATTTCAATTCGGATAATTTATTTGAATACATTTCTCTTTGCAGCTAAAAATTAACAAGCTGTAATGGCCGAGTGGTTAAGGCGTTGGACTTGAAATCCAATGGGGTCTCCCTGCGCAGGTTCGAACCCTGCTCACAGCGTAGTGATGGAACTGTCTTTCTTAGTAATATTTTCAAGGTGTCTTGATATGGAAAATGTCATTAATGTATCGGTCCGTTCAATGATTCAAGAGCTCAGGAAAGATCTTCCTTCATAACCCTTTCAATTAATCTCTTCATTACAGAGACTTTTCTTTTTTTGGAAGCAATATGGACAAGTCGAGGTAGCCGAGTGGTTAAGGCTGTGGATTTGAAATCCAATGGGGTCTCCCTGCGCACATTTGAATCTTACTCTCAGTACATTGTCCACATGTGCATTCTCTGCCCAGTGTTTTTTACTTGAACTTTAAACTGGCCAACCTTCACAGCTTTGGATAGGACCGAGGTGATCTGGGGCAATAAGATCAACTTGTGGTGCCATCAAGTTTACAATTTTGCACCAATGATGTCTGTTTCCAAATCCCAATCACTTTACTTGCATTCCCACAGCTGCAATGTCCGAGTTCTTTAGACTTCGGACATGAAATCCAATGGGGTCTCCCTACCAACGTCCGAACCTTGCTCTCAGCGTGTAGCCCACTTGTGATTTCTATCGATCACTGTTCATGCATTCCCACAGCTGTGATGGCCAAGTGGTTCAAATATGGGAATTGAAATCCAAAGTTGTCTCCCTGTGCAGTTTATAACCCTGCTTACAGAGCAATGCTAAAATAGTCCATTCAATATTTGAACTATGTCCTTTGTGACATCAAATGTTCCTTAATTTATGGGCTCGTCCATTGATTGAAGCACTCAGAAAATAGCTAATTTTAGCTTGCTTTAAAACGATTTCAATTCGGATAATTTATTTGAATACATTTCTCTTTGCAGCTATGAATTAACAAGCTGTAATGGCTGAGTGGTTAAGGCGTTGGACTTGAAATCCAATGGGGTCTCCCCGCGCAGGTTCGAACCCTGCTAACAGCGTAGTGATGGAACTGTCTTTCTTAGTAATATTTTCAAGGTGTCTTGATATGGAAAATATCATTAATGTATCGGTCCGTCCAATGATTCAAGAGCTCAGGAAAGATCTTCCTTCATAACCTTTTCAATTAATCTCTTCATTACAGAGACTTTTCTTTTTTTGGAAGCAATATGGACAAGTCGAGGTAGCCGAGTGGTTAAGGCTGTGGATTTGAAATCCAATGGGGTCTACCTGCGCACATTTGAATCTTACTCTCAGTACATTGTCCACATGTGCATTCTCTGCCCAGTGTTTTTTACTTGAACTTTAAACTGGCCAACCTTCACAGCTTTGGATAGGACCGAGGTGATCTGGGGCAATAAGATCAACTTGTGGTGCCATCAAGTTTACAATTTTGCACCAATGATGTCTGTTTCCAAATCCCAATCACTTTACTTGCATTCCCACAGCTGCAATGTCCGAGTTCTTTAGACTTCGGACATGAAATCCAATGGGGTCTCCCTACCAACGTCCGAACCTTGCTCTCAGCGTGTAGCCCACTTGTGATTTCTATCGATCACTGTTCATGCATTCCCACAGCTGTGATGGCCAAGTGGTTCAAATATGGGAATTGAAATCCAAAGTTGTCTCCCTGTGCAGTTTATAACCCTGCTTACAGACAGGGACGGCCTGTTCAATAGGGCGATATGGGCGACGCACTGCCAAACGGGAAAAGGAAGGGATTTTTTTTCTAATCAATTATATCACGGCAACAGTAGTTATCAGTGTTGTAATCTGATCTGACTGCCACTAAATGTCAAATCAGGCTAAAGTCGTGCTTCAAATGGCCCCGCCCGTTTTTGGGGCGATTTCAGTCAGGTTGAAAATCGCCCAGAAGTCTCTCATAGCCTGTCATGTAAAATCTATTTTTTTCAAATTTCAAAGCTTTCAATACATTCTCTATGGGTGTCTGTGGGCTTGCACTTACGCGCTTTCGTCATACGTGACGTAACCATGAACGTAACTAAGAAAATAGCGGCTAGCAGCGTCTCTGTTGCGACCTGCAGTGTGGCGTTATCTTATGTTTTTAATTTGTACACTTAGTGGCGTTATTTTATGTTTTTAATTTGTACACTTAGTTTACAAACATTCTGCCAACCATGGATTTCCAGTGCTGGGTTTTGGACTGATCTTGTTGATCGTGTACATACCCGCTACGAACGGACTAAATAATGAAAACGCTGCTGGCAGCGGAATCCAATACAGCTGGGAGACTTGGCTGGATGACAGAGTCCCGGACAGAGAAGTGGAGCCGGCCGGCTTCACCCTGGTCAGAGCGGACCGCGATCCTGGTAAGAGAGCGACTCTGTACCCCCGACATTGAACTGCTTTCTGTGTCACTGCGACCTTACTATCTGCCCCGTGAGTTCCCCCAATTGTTTGTTACCGTTGTGTACTGTTGATAATCACAAGTTTACTGGAGAACTGAGACCAAGTAGAGACTTTGGACAGGGTGGATATGGTATAATAAAGGCAGTTTATTCAGAGGTAAAGATATCTCGAATCGCGTGCACGGACTCGTTCGTCAAACTCTTAGGGAGCTATCTGAAGAGAGCCCCGAAAACATTGTGTGCAGACATTTTATACAATAAATGATGTAGGTTGAATCTAGTAGTTCTGATCTTCTGATTGGTCCTGATGAGTTGGGCGAGGTCCCCTCCACTGTTGCATTGGCTCTGAGTCGGGTTCTCTGTCTTCAAATGTTCAGCCTAAAGAGAGGGGATTTTTGTGTGTGTGTGTGTGTGTGTTTAACAGTGATGATGTGTGTGTGTGTGTGTGTGTGTTGTTATCAGTGATGATGTGTGTGTGTGTGTGTGTGTGTGTGTGTGTGTGTGTGTCCTCAGAGCAAGAACTCGTGAGTTGGAAGAACTGAGAGACCTATGGCGTGGGTGTTGTCCTTGGCCACCTGCTGACAAGGCTGATAAGATAGGACTCTTTTGTCCATTGTTATAGGATAGGAACAGCATTGATTGAAAACAAACGCCCAACACAAAATGGGTCATGCACAAGATTTTAGTCAGACCAAGCTATAACATTATATATTTACTACGACAGTACATTCAACCAAAAGCTAATATAACAAAGGCATCAGAGATTATTTATAATCTGTCACAGAAACTGGAATCCATCTCCCCAGATCAGTCAATAAATGCTTCTGGTATTGACTTATATGCTGCCCCTGTCTTCATGTTGTTGCTGGACATATCTTTTTTAAAATGTGTGTAGGTCACCTAAATCATCAGAAAAATTGCCCCTCCTGAGAATTTTTTCAGGAGCCGCCACTGCTTACAGAGCAATGCTAAAATAGTCCTTTCAATATTTGAACTATGTCCTTTGTGACATCAAATGTTCCTTAATTTATGGGCTCGTCCATTGATTGAAGCACTCAGAAAATAGCTAATTTTAGCTTGCTTGAAAATGATTTCAATTCGGATAACTTATTTGAATACATTTCTCTTTGCAGCTAAAAATTTACAAGCTGTGATGGCCGAGTGGTTAAGGCGTTGGACTTGAAATCCAATGGGGTCTCCCCGCGCAGGTTCGAACCCTGCTCACAGCGTAGTGATGGAACTGTCTTTCTTAGTAATATTTTCAAGGTGTCTTGATATGGAAAATGTCATTAATGTATCGGTCCGTCCAATGATTCAAGAGCTCAGGAAAGATCTTCCTTCATAACCTTTTCAATTAATCTCTTCATTACAGAGACTTTTCTTTTTTTAGAAGCAATATGGACAAGTCGAGGTAGCCGAGTGGTTAAGGCTGTGGATTTGAAATCCAATGGGGTCTCCCTGCGCACATTTGAATCTTACTCTCAGTACATTGTCCACATGTGCATTCTCTGCCCAGTTTTTTTTTACTTGAACTTTAAACTGGCCAACCTTCACAGCTTTGGATAGGACCGAGGTGATCTGGGGCAATAAGATCAACTTGTGCTGCCATCAAGTTTACAATTTTGCACCAATGATGTCTGTTTCCAAATCCCAATCACTTTACTTGCATTCCCACAGCTGCAATGTCCGAGTTCTTTAGACTTCGGACATGAAATCCAATGGGGTCTCCCCACCAACGTCCGAACCTTGCTCTCAGCGTGTAGCCCACTTGTGATTTCTATCGATCACTGTTCATGCATTCCCACAGCTGTGATGGCCAAGTGGTTCAAATATGGGAATTGAAATCCAAAGTTGTCTCCCTGTGCAGTTTATAACCCTGCTACAGAGCAATGCTAAAATAGTCCATTCAATATTTGAACTATGTCCTTTGTGACATCAAATGTTCCTTAATTTATGGGCTCGTCCATTGATTGAATACATTTTTCTTTGCAGGAATAAATTAACAAGCTGTGATGGCCGAGTGGTTAAGGCGTTGGACTTGAAATCCAATGGGGTCTCCCCGCGCAGGTTCGAACCCTGCTCACAGCGTAGTGATGTAACTGTCTTTCTTAGTAATATTTTCAAGGTGTCTTGATATGGAAAATGTCCTTAATGTATCGGTCAGTCCAATGATTCAAGAGCTCAGGAAAGATCTTCCTTCATAACCTTTTCAATTAATCTCTTCATTACAGAGACTTTTCTTTTTTTGGAAGCAATATGGACAAGTCGAGGTAGCCGAGTGGTTAAGGCTGTGGATTTGAAATCCAATGGGGTCTCCCTGCGCACATTTGAATCTTACTCTCAGTACATTGTCCACATGTGCATTCTCTGCCCAGTGTTTTTTTACTTGAACTTTAAACTGGCCAACCTTCACAGCTTTGGATAGGACCGAGGTGATCTGGGGCAATAAGATCAACTTGTGGTGCCATCAAGTTTACAATTTTGCACCAATGATGTCTGTTTCCAAATCCCAATCACTTTACTTGCATTCCCACAGCTGCAATGTCCGAGTTCTTTAGACTTCGGACATGAAATCCAATGGGGTCTCCCTACCAACGTCCGAACCTTGCTCTCAGCGTGTAGCCCACTTGTGATTTCTATCGATCACTGTTCATGCATTCCCACAGCTGTGATGGCCAAGTGGTTCAAATATGGGAATTGAAATCCAAAGTTGTCTCCCTGTGCAGTTTATAACCCTACTTACAGAGCAATGCTAAAATAGTCCTTTCAATATTTGAACTATGTCCTCTGTGACATCAAATGTTCCTTAATTTATGGGCTCGTCCATTGATTGAATACATTTTTCTTTGCAGGAATAAATTAACAAGCTGTGATGGCCGTGTGGTTAAGGCGTTGGACTTGAAATCCAATGGGGTCTCCCTGCGCAGGTTCGAACCCTGCTCCCAGCGTAGTGATTGAACTGTCTTTCTTAGTAATATTTTCAAGGCGTCTTGATATGGAAAATGTCATTAATATATCTGTCAGTCCAATGATTCAAGAGCTCAGGAAAGATCTTCCTTCATAACCTTTTCAATTAATCTCTTCATTACAGAGACTTTTCTTTTTTTGGAAGCAATATGGACAAGTCGAGGTAGCCGAGTGGTTAAGGCTGTGGATTTGAAATCCAATGGGGTCTCCCTGCGCACATTTGAATCTTACTCTCAGTACATTGTCCACATGTGCATTCTCTGCCCAGTGTTTTTTTACTTGAACTTTAAACTGGCCAACCTTCACAGCTTTGGATAGGACCGAGGTGATCTGGGGCAATAAGATCAACTTGTGGTGCCATCAAGTTTACAATTTTGCACCAATGATGTCTGTTTCCAAATCCCAATCACTTTACTTGCATTCAAACAGCTGCAATGTCCGAGTTCTTTAGACTTCGGACATGAAATCCAATGGGGTCTCCCTACCAACGTCCGAACCTTGCTCTCAGCGTGTAGCCCACTTGTGATTTCTATCGATCACTGTTCATGCATTCCCACAGCTGTGATGGCCAAGTGGTTCAAATATGGGAATTGAAATCCAAAGTTGTCTCCCTGTGCAGTTTATAACCCTGCTTACAGAGCAATGCTAAAATAGTCCTTTCAATATTTGAACTATGTCCTCTGAGACATCAAATGTTCCTTAATTTATGGGCTCGTCCATTGATTGAAGCACTCAGAAAATAGCTAATTTTAGCTTGCTTGAAAATGATTTCAATTCGGATAATTTATTTGAATACATTTCTCTTTGCAGGAATAAATTAACAAGCTGTGATGGCCGAGTGGTTAAGGCGTTGGACTTGAAATCCAATGGGGTCTCCCCGCGCAGGTTCGAACCCTGCTCACAGCGTAGTGATGTAACTGTCTTTCTTAGTAATATTTTCAAGGTGTCTTGATATGGAAAATGTCCTTAATGTATCGGTCAGTCCAATGATTCAAGAGCTCAGGAAAGATCTTCCTTCATAACCTTTTCAATTAATCTCTTCATTACAGAGACTTTTCTTTTTTTGGAAGCAATATGGACAAGTCGAGGTAGCCGAGTGGTTAAGGCTGTGGATTTGAAATCCAATGGGGTCTCCCTGCGCACATTTGAATCTTACTCTCAGTACATTGTCCACATGTGCATTCTCTGCCCAGTGTTTTTTTACTTGAACTTTAAACTGGCCAACCTTCACAGCTTTGGATAGGACCGAGGTGATCTGGGGCAATAAGATCAACTTGTGGTGCCATCAAGTTTACAATTTTGCACCAATAATGTCTGTTTCCAAATCCCAATCACTTTACTTGCATTCCCACAGCTGCAATGTCCGAGTTCTTTAGACTTCGGACATGAAATCCAATGGGGTCTCCCTACCAACGTCCGAACCTTGCTCTCAGCGTGTAGCCCACTTGTGATTTCTATCGATCACTGTTCATGCATTCCCACAGCTGTGATGGCCAAGTGGTTCAAATATGGGAATTGAAATCCAAAATTGTCTTCCTGTGCAGTTTATAACCCTGCTTACAGAGCAATGCTAAAATAGTCCTTTCAATATTTGAACTATGTCCTCTGTGACATCAAATGTTCCTTAATTTATGGGCTCGTCCATTGATTGAATACATTTTTCTTTGCAGGAATAAATTAACAAGCTGTGATGGCCGAGTGGTTAAGGCGTTGGACTTGAAATCCAATGGGGTCTCCCCGCGCAGGTTCGAACCCTGCTCACAGCGTAGTGATTGAACTGTCTTTCTTAGTAATATTTTCAAGGCGTCTTGATATGGAAAATGTCCTTAATATATCTGTCAGTCCAATGATTCAAGAGCTCAGGAAAGATCTTCCTTCATAACCTTTTCAATTAATCTCTTCATTACAGAGACTTTTCTTTTTTTGGAAGCAATATGGACAAGTCGAGGTAGCCGAGTGGTTAAGGCTGTGGATTTGAAATCCAATGAGGTCTCCCTGCGCACATTTGAATCTTACTCTCAGTACATTGTCCACATGTGCATTCTCTGCCCAGTGTTTTTTTACTTGAACTTTAAACTGGCCAACCTTCACAGCTTTGGATAGGACCGAGGTGATCTGGGGCAATAAGATCAACTTGTGGTGCCATCAAGTTTACAATTTTGCACCAATGATGTCTGTTTCCAAATCCCAATCACTTTACTTGCATTCAAACAGCTGCAATGTCCGAGTTCTTTAGACTTCGGACATGAAATCCAATGGGGTCTCCCTACCAACGTCCGAACCTTGCTCTCAGCGTGTAGCCCACTTGTGATTTCTATCGATCACTGTTCATGCATTCCCACAGCTGTGATGGCCAAGTGGTTCAAATATGGGAATTGAAATCCAAAGTTGTCTCCCTGTGCAGTTTATAACCCTGCTTACAGAGCAATGCTAAAATAGTCCTTTCAATATTTGAACTATGTCCTCTGAGACATCAAATGTTCCTTAATTTATGGGCTCGTCCATTGATTGAAGCACTCAGAAAATAGCTAATTTTAGCTTGCTTGAAAATGATTTCAATTCGGATAATTTATTTGAATACATTTCTCTTTGCAGGAATAAATTAACAAGCTGTGATGGCTGAGTGGTTAAGGCGTTGGACTTGAAATCCAATGGGGTCTCCCTGCGCAGGTTCGAACCCTGCTCACAGCGTAGTGATGGAACTGTCTTTCTTAGTAATATTTTCAAGGTGTCTTGATATGGAAAATATCCTTAATGTATCGGTCAGTCCAATGATTCAAGAGCTCAGGAAAGATCTTCCTTCATAACCTTTTCAATTAATCTCTTCATTACAGAGACTTTTCTTTTTTTGGAAGCAATATGGACAAGTCGAGGTAGCCGAGTGGTTAAGGCTGTGGATTTGAAATCCAATGGGGTCTCCCTGCGCACATTTGAATCTTACTCTCAGTACATTGTCCACATGTGCATTCTCTGCCCAGTGTTTTTTTACTTGAACTTTAAACTGGCCAACCTTCACAGCTTTGGATAGGACCGAGGTGATCTGGGGCAATAAGATCAACTTGTGGTGCCATCAAGTTTACAATTTTGCACCAATGATGTCTGTTTCCAAATCCCAATCACTTTACTTGCATTCCCACAGCTGCAATGTCCGAGTTCTTTAGACTTCGGACATGAAATCCAATGGGGTCTCCCTACCAACGTCCGAACCTTGCTCTCAGCGTGTAGCCCACTTGTGATTTCTATCGATCACTGTTCATGCATTCCCACAGCTGTGATGGCCAAGTGGTTCAAATATGGGAATTGAAATCCAAAATTGTCTCCCTGTGCAGTTTATAACCCTGCTTACAGAGCAATGCTAAAATAGTCCTTTCAATATTTGAACTATGTCCTCTGTGACATCAAATGTTCCTTAATTTATGGGCTCGTCCATTGATTGAATACATTTTTCTTTGCAGGAATAAATTAACAAGCTGTGATGGCTGAGTGGTTAAGGCGTTGGACTTGAAATCCAATGGGGTCTCCCCGCGCAGGTTC
>NC_140006.1:44605843-44608343 GCF_964263955.1 Coregonus lavaretus | reverse complement strand
CTCTGTGACATCAAATGTTCCTTAATTTATGGGCTCGTCCATTGATTGAATACATTTTTCTTTGCAGGAATAAATTAACAAGCTGTGATGGCCGAGTGGTTAAGGCGTTGGACTTGAAATCCAATGGGGTCTTCCCGCGCAGGTTCGAACCCTGCTCACAGCGTAGTGATTGAACTGTCTTTCTTAGTAATATTTTCAAGGCGTCTTGATATGGAAAATGTCCTTAATATATCTGTCAGTCCAATAATTCAAGAGCTCAGGAAAGATCTTCCTTCATAACCTTTTCAATTAATCTCTTCATTACAGAGACTTTTCTTTTTTTGGAAGCAATATGGACAAGTCGAGGTAGCCGAGTGGTTAAGGCTGTGGATTTGAAATCCAATGGGGTCTCCCTGCGCACATTTGAATCTTACTCTCAGTACATTGTCCACATGTGCATTCTCTGCCCAGTGTTTTTTTACTTGAACTTTAAACTGGCCAACCTTCACAGCTTTGGATAGGACCGAGGTGATCTGGGGCAATAAGATCAACTTGTGGTGCCATCAAGTTTACAATTTTGCACCAATGATGTCTGTTTCCAAATCCCAATCACTTTACTTGCATTCCCACAGCTGCAATGTCCGAGTTCTTTAGACTTCGGACATGAAATCCAATGGGGTCTCCCTACCAACGTCCGAACCTTGCTCTCAGCGTGTAGCCCACTTGTGATTTCTATCGATCACTGTTCATGCATTCCCACAGCTGTGATGGCCAAGTGGTTCAAATATGGGAATTGAAATCCAAAATTGTCTCCCTGTGCAGTTTATAACCCTGCTTACAGAGCAATGCTAAAATAGTCCTTTCAATATTTGAACTATGTCCTCTGTGACATCAAATGTTCCTTAATTTATGGGCTCGTCCATTGATTGAATACATTTTTCTTTGCAGGAATAAATTAACAAGCTGTGATGGCCGAGTGGTTAAGGTGTTGGACTTGAAATCCAATGGGGTCTCCCCGCGCAGGTTCGAACCCTGCTCACAGCGTAGTGATTGAACTGTCTTTCTTAGTAATATTTTCAAGGCGTCTTGATATGGAAAATGTCCTTAATATATCTGTCAGTCCAATGATTCAAGAGCTCAGGAATGATCTTCCTTCATAACCTTTTCAATTAATCTCTTCATTACAGAGACTTTTCTTTTTTTGGAAGCAATATGGACAAGTCGAGGTAGCCGAGTGGTTAAGGCTGTGGATTTGAAATCCAATGGGGTCTCCCTGCGCACATTTGAATCTTACTCTCAGTACATTGTCCACATGTGCATTCTCTGCCCAGTGTTTTTTTACTTGAACTTTAAACTTGCCAACCTTCACAGCTTTGGATAGGACCGAGGTGATCTGGGGCAATAAGATCAACTTGTGGTGCCATCAAGTTTACAATTTTGCACCAATGATGTCTGTTTCCAAATCCCAATCACTTTACTTGCATTCAAACAGCTGCAATGTCCGAGTTCTTTAGACTTCGGACATGAAATCCAATGGGGTCTCCCTACCAACGTCCGAACCTTGCTCTCAGCGTGTAGCCCACTTGTGATTTCTATCGATCACTGTTCATGCATTCCCACAGCTGTGATGGCCAAGTGGTTCAAATATGGGAATTGAAATCCAAAGTTGTCTCCCTGTGCAGTTTATAACCCTGCTTACAGAGCAATGCTAAAATAGTCCTTTCAATATTTGAACTATGTCCTCTGTGACATCAAATGTTCCTTAATTTATGGGCTCGTCCATTGATTGAATACATTTTTCTTTGCAGGAATAAATTAACAAGCTGTGATGGCCGAGTGGTTAAGGCGTTGGACTTGAAATCCAATGGGGACTCCCCGCGCAGGTTCGAACCCTGCTCCCAGCGTAGTGATTGAACTGTCTTTCTTAGTAATATTTTCAAGGCGTCTTGATATGGAAAATGTCCTTAATATATCTGTCAGTCCAATGATTCAAGAGCTCAGGAAAGATCTTCCTTCATAACCTTTTCAATTAATCTCTTCATTACAGAGACTTTTCTTTTTTTGGAAGCAATATGGACAAGTCGAGGTAGCCGAGTGGTTAAGGCTGTGGATTTGAAATCCAATGGGGTCTCCCTGCGCACATTTGAATCTTACTCTCAGTACATTGTCCACATGTGCATTCTCTGCCCAGTGTTTTTTTACTTGAACTTTAAACTGGCCAACCTTCACAGCTTTGGATAGGACCGAGGTGATCTGGGGCAATAAGATCAACTTGTGGTGCCATCAAGTTTACAATTTTGCACCAATGATGTCTGTTTCCAAATCCCAATCACTTTACTTGCATTCCCACAGCTGCAATGTCCGAGTTCTTTAGACTTCGGACATGAAATCCAATGGGGTCTCCCTACCAACGTCCGAACCTTGCTCTCAGCGTGTAGCCCACTTGTGATTTCTATCGATCACTGTTCATGCATTCCCACAGCTGTGATGGCCAAGTGGTTCAAATATGGGAATTGAAATC
>NC_140006.1:44595843-44598343 GCF_964263955.1 Coregonus lavaretus | reverse complement strand
AAATGTCCTTAATGTATCGGTCAGTCCAATGATTCAAGAGCTCAGGAAAGATCTTCCTTCATAACCTTTTCAATTAATCTCTTCATTACAGAGACTTTTCTTTTTTTGGAAGCAATATGGACAAGTCGAGGTAGCCGAGTGGTTAAGGCTGTGGATTTGAAATCCAATGGGGTCTCCCTGCGCACATTTGAATCTTACTCTCAGTACATTGTCCACATGTGCATTCTCTGCCCAGTGTTTTTTTACTTGAACTTTAAACTGGCCAACCTTCACAGCTTTGGATAGGACCGAGGTGATCTGGGGCAATAAGATCAACTTGTGGTGCCATCAAGTTTACAATTTTGCACCAATGATGTCTGTTTCCAAATCCCAATCACTTTACTTGCATTCCCACAGCTGCAATGTCCGAGTTCTTTAGACTTCGGACATGAAATCCAATGGGGTCTCCCTACCAACGTCCGAACCTTGCTCTCAGCGTGTAGCCCACTTGTGATTTCTATCGATCACTGTTCATGCATTCCCACAGCTGTGATGGCCAAGTGGTTCAAATATGGGAATTGAAATCCAAAGTTGTCTCCCTGTGCAGTTTATAACCCTACTTACAGAGCAATGCTAAAATAGTCCTTTCAATATTTGAACTATGTCCTCTGTGACATCAAATGTTCCTTAATTTATGGGCTCGTCCATTGATTGAATACATTTTTCTTTGCAGGAAGAAATTAACAAGCTGTGATGGCCGAGTGGTTAAGGCGTTGGACTTGAAATCCAATGGGGTCTCCCCGCGCAGGTTCGAACCCTGCTCACAGTGTAGTGATTGAACTGTCTTTCTTAGTAATATTTTCAAGGCGTCTTGATATGGAAAATGTCCTTAATATATCTGTCAGTCCAATGATTCAAGAGCTCAGGAAAGATCTTCCTTCATAACCTTTTCAATTAATCTCTTCATTACATGGACTTTTCTTTTTTTGGAAGCAATATGGACAAGTCGAGGTAGCCGAGTGGTTAAGGCTGTGGATTTGAAATCCAATGGGGTCTCCCTGCGCACATTTGAATCTTACTCTCAGTACATTGTCCACATGTGCATTCTCTGCCCAGTGTTTTTTTACATGAACTTTAAACTGGCCAACCTTCACAGCTTTGGATAGGACCGAGGTGATCTGGGGCAATAAGATCAACTTGTGGTGCCATCAAGTTTACAATTTTGCACCAATGATGTCTGTTTCCAAATCCCAATCACTTTACTTGCATTCCCACAGCTGCAATGTCCGAGTTCTTTAGACTTCGGACATGAAATCCAATGGGGTCTCCCTACCAACGTCCGAACCTTGCTCTCAGCGTATAGCCCACTTGTGATTTCTATCGATCACTGTTCATGCATTCCCACAGCTGTGATGGCCAAGTGGTTCAAATATGGGAATTGAAATCCAAAGTTGTCTCCCTGTGCAGTTTTTAACCCTGTTTACAGAGCAATGCTAAAATAGTCCTTTCAATATTTGAACTATGTCCTCTGTGACATCAAATGTTCCTTAATTTATGGGCTCGTCCATTGATTGAATACATTTTTCTTTGCAGGAATAAATTAACAAGCTGTGATGGCTGAGTGGTTAAGGCGTTGGACTTGAAATCCAATGTGGTCTCCCCGCGCAGGTTCGAACCCTGCTCACAGCGTAGTGATGGAACTGTCTTTCTTAGTAATATTTTCAAGGCGTCTTGATATGGAAAATGTCCTTAATATATCTGTCAGTCCAATGATTCAAGAGCTCAGGAAAGATCTTCCTTCATAACCTTTTCAATTAATCTCTTCATTACAGAGACTTTTCTTTTTTTGGAAGCAATATGGACAAGTCGAGGTAGCCGAGTGGTTAAGGCTGTGGATTTGAAATCCAATGGGGTCTCCCTGCGCACATTTGAATCTTACTCTCAGTACATTGTCCACATGTGCATTCTCTGCCCAGTGTTTTTTTACTTGAACTTTAAACTGGCCAACCTTCACAGCTTTGGATAGGACCGAGGTGATCTGGGGCAATAAGATCAACTTGTGGTGCCATCAAGTTTACAATTTTGCACCAATGATGTCTGTTTCCAAATCCCAATCACTTTACTTGCATTCAAACAGCTGCAATGTCCGAGTTCTTTAGACTTCGGACATGAAATCCAATGGGGTCTCCCTACCAACGTCCGAACCTTGCTCTCAGCGTGTAGCCCACTTGTGATTTCTATCGATCACTGTTCATGCATTCCCACAGCTGTGATGGCCAAGTGGTTCAAATATGGGAATTGAAATCCAAAGTTGTCTCCCTGTGCAGTTTATAACCCTGCTTACAGAGCAATGCTAAAATAGTCCTTTCAATATTTGAACTATGTCCTCTGAGACATCAAATGTTCCTTAATTTATGGGCTCGTCCATTGATTGAAGCACTCAGAAAATAGCTAATTTTAGCTTGCTTGAAAATGATTTCAATTCGGATAATTTATTTGAATACATTTTTCTTTGCAGGAA
>NC_140006.1:44565843-44568343 GCF_964263955.1 Coregonus lavaretus | reverse complement strand
ATAACCTTTTCAATTAATCTCTTCATTACAGAGACTTTTCTTTTTTTGGAAGCAATATGGACAAGTCGAGGTAGCCGAGTGGTTAAGGCTGTGGATTTGAAATCCAATGGGGTCTCCCTGCGCACATTTGAATCTTACTCTCAGTACATTGTCCACATGTGCATTCTCTGCCCAGTGTTTTTTTACTTGAACTTTAAACTGGCCAACCTTCACAGCTTTGGATAGGACCGAGGTGATCTGGGGCAATAAGATCAACTTGTGGTGCCATCAAGTTTACAATTTTGCACCAATGATGTCTGTTTCCAAATCCCAATCACTTTACTTGCATTCAAACAGCTGCAATGTCCGAGTTCTTTAGACTTCGGACATGAAATCCAATGGGGTCTCCCTACCAACGTCCGAACCTTGCTCTCAGCGTGTAGCCCACTTGTGATTTCTATCGATCACTGTTCATGCATTCCCACAGCTGTGATGGCCAAGTTGTTCAAATATGGGAATTAAAATCCAAAGTTGTCTCCCTGTGCAGTTTATAACCCTGCTCACAGAGCAATGCTAAAATAGTCCTTTCAATATTTGAACTATGTCCTCTGAGACATCAAATGTTCCTTCATTTATGGGCTCGTCCATTGATTGAAGCACTCAGAAAATAGCTAATTTTAGCTTGCTTGAAAATGATTTCAATTCGGATAATTTATTTGAATACATTTCTCTTTGCAGGAATAAATTAACAAGCTGTGATGGCCGAGTGGTTAAGGTGTTGGACTTGAAATCCAATGGGGTCTCCCTGCGCAGGTTCGAACCCTGCTCACAGCGTAGTGATGGAACTGTCTTTCTTAGTAATATTTTCAAGGCGTCTTGATATGGAAAATGTCCTTAATATATCTGTCAGTCCAATGATTCAAGAGCTCAGGAAAGATCTTCCTTCATAACCTTTTCAATTACTCTCTTCATTACAGAGACTTTTCTTTTTTTGGAAGCAATATGGACAAGTCGAGGTAGCCGAGTGGTTAAGGCTGTGGATTTGAAATCCAATGGGGTCTCCCTGCGCACATTTGAATCTTACTCTCAGTACATTGTCCACATGTGCATTCTCTGCCCAGTGTTTTTTTACTTGAACTTTAAACTGGCCAACCTTCACAGCTTTGGATAGGACCGAGGTGATCTGGGGCAATAAGATCAACTTGTGGTGCCATCAAGTTTACAATTTTGCACCAATGATGTCTGTTTCCAAATCCCAATCACTTTACTTGCATTCAAACAGCTGCAATGTCTGAGTTCTTTAGACTTCGGACATGAAATCCAATGGGGTCTCCCCACCAACGTCCGAACCTTGCTCTCAGCGTGTAGCCCACTTGTGATTTCTATCGATCACTGTTCATGCATTCCCACAGCTGTGATGGCCAAGTGGTTCAAATATGGCAATCGAAATCCAAAGTTGTCTCCCTGTGCAGTTTATAACCCTGCTTACAGAGCAATGCTAAAATAGTCCTTTCAATATTTGAACTATGTCCTCTGTGACATCAAATGTTCCTTAATTTATGGGCTCGTCCATTGATTGAAGCACTCAGAAAATAGCTAATTTTAGCTTGCTTGAAAATGATTTCAATTCGGATAATTTATTTGAATACATTTCTCTTTGCAGGAATAAATTAACAAGCTGTGATGGCTGAGTGGTTAAGGCGTTGGACTTGAAATCCAATGGGGTCTCCCCGCGCAGGTTTGAACCCTGCTCACAGCGTAGTGATGGAACTGTCTTTCTTAGTAATATTTTCACGGCGTCTTGATATGGAAAATGTCCTTAATATATCTGTCAGTCCAATGATTCAAGAGCTCAGGAAAGATCTTCCTTCATAACCTTTTCAATTAATCTCTTCATTACAGAGACTTTTCTTTTTTTGGAAGCAATATGGACAAGTCGAGGTAACCGAGTGGTTAAGGCTGTGGATTTGAAATCCAATGGGGTCTCCCTGCGCACATTTGAATCTTACTCTCAGTACATTGTCCACATGTGCATTCTCTGCCCAGTGTTTTTTTACTTGAACTTTAAACTGGCCAACCTTCACAGCTTTGGATAGGACCGAGGTGATCTGGGGCAATAAGATCAACTTGTGGTGCCATCAAGTTTACAATTTTGCACCAATGATGTCTGTTTCCAAATCCCAATCACTTTACTTGCATTCAAACAGCTGCAATGTCCGAGTTCTTTAGACTTCGGACATGAAATCCAATGGGGTCTCCCTACCAACGTCCGAACCTTGCTCTCAGCGTGTAGCCCACTTGTGATTTCTATCGATCACTGTTCATGCATTCCCACAGCTGTGATGGCCAAGTGGTTCAAATATGGGAATTAAAATCCAAAGTTGTCTCCCTGTGCAGTTTATAACCCTGCTCACAGAGCAATGCTAAAATAGTCCTTTCAATATTTGAACTATGTCCTCTGAGACATCAAATGTTCCTTAATTTATGGGCTCGTCCAATGATTGAAGCACTCAGAAAATAG
>NC_140006.1:44560843-44563343 GCF_964263955.1 Coregonus lavaretus | reverse complement strand
CAATGGGGTCTCCCTACCAACGTCCGAACCTTGCTCTCAGCGTGTAGCCCACTTGTGATTTCTATCGATCACTGTTCATGCATTCCCACAGCTGTGATGGCCAAGTTGTTCAAATATGGGAATTAAAATCCAAAGTTGTCTCCCTGTGCAGTTTATAACCCTGCTCACAGAGCAATGCTAAAATAGTCCTTTCAATATTTGAACTATGTCCTCTGAGACATCAAATGTTCCTTCATTTATGGGCTCGTCCATTGATTGAAGCACTCAGAAAATAGCTAATTTTAGCTTGCTTGAAAATGATTTCAATTCGGATAATTTATTTGAATACATTTCTCTTTGCAGGAATAAATTAACAAGCTGTGATGGCCGAGTGGTTAAGGTGTTGGACTTGAAATCCAATGGGGTCTCCCTGCGCAGGTTCGAACCCTGCTCACAGCGTAGTGATGGAACTGTCTTTCTTAGTAATATTTTCAAGGCGTCTTGATATGGAAAATGTCCTTAATATATCTGTCAGTCCAATGATTCAAGAGCTCAGGAAAGATCTTCCTTCATAACCTTTTCAATTACTCTCTTCATTACAGAGACTTTTCTTTTTTTGGAAGCAATATGGACAAGTCGAGGTAGCCGAGTGGTTAAGGCTGTGGATTTGAAATCCAATGGGGTCTCCCTGCGCACATTTGAATCTTACTCTCAGTACATTGTCCACATGTGCATTCTCTGCCCAGTGTTTTTTTACTTGAACTTTAAACTGGCCAACCTTCACAGCTTTGGATAGGACCGAGGTGATCTGGGGCAATAAGATCAACTTGTGGTGCCATCAAGTTTACAATTTTGCACCAATGATGTCTGTTTCCAAATCCCAATCACTTTACTTGCATTCAAACAGCTGCAATGTCTGAGTTCTTTAGACTTCGGACATGAAATCCAATGGGGTCTCCCCACCAACGTCCGAACCTTGCTCTCAGCGTGTAGCCCACTTGTGATTTCTATCGATCACTGTTCATGCATTCCCACAGCTGTGATGGCCAAGTGGTTCAAATATGGCAATCGAAATCCAAAGTTGTCTCCCTGTGCAGTTTATAACCCTGCTTACAGAGCAATGCTAAAATAGTCCTTTCAATATTTGAACTATGTCCTCTGTGACATCAAATGTTCCTTAATTTATGGGCTCGTCCATTGATTGAAGCACTCAGAAAATAGCTAATTTTAGCTTGCTTGAAAATGATTTCAATTCGGATAATTTATTTGAATACATTTCTCTTTGCAGGAATAAATTAACAAGCTGTGATGGCTGAGTGGTTAAGGCGTTGGACTTGAAATCCAATGGGGTCTCCCCGCGCAGGTTTGAACCCTGCTCACAGCGTAGTGATGGAACTGTCTTTCTTAGTAATATTTTCACGGCGTCTTGATATGGAAAATGTCCTTAATATATCTGTCAGTCCAATGATTCAAGAGCTCAGGAAAGATCTTCCTTCATAACCTTTTCAATTAATCTCTTCATTACAGAGACTTTTCTTTTTTTGGAAGCAATATGGACAAGTCGAGGTAACCGAGTGGTTAAGGCTGTGGATTTGAAATCCAATGGGGTCTCCCTGCGCACATTTGAATCTTACTCTCAGTACATTGTCCACATGTGCATTCTCTGCCCAGTGTTTTTTTACTTGAACTTTAAACTGGCCAACCTTCACAGCTTTGGATAGGACCGAGGTGATCTGGGGCAATAAGATCAACTTGTGGTGCCATCAAGTTTACAATCTTGCACCAATGATGTCTGTTTCCAAATCCCAATCACTTTACTTGCATTCAAACAGCTGCAATGTCCGAGTTCTTTAGACTTCGGACATGAAATCCAATGGGGTCTCCCTACCAACGTCCGAACCTTGCTCTCAGCGTGTAGCCCACTTGTGATTTCTATCGATCACTGTTCATGCATTCCCACAGCTGTGATGGCCAAGTGGTTCAAATATGGGAATTAAAATCCAAAGTTGTCTCCCTGTGCAGTTTATAACCCTGCTCACAGAGCAATGCTAAAATAGTCCTTTCAATATTTGAACTATGTCCTCTGAGACATCAAATGTTCCTTAATTTATGGGCTCGTCCAATGATTGAAGCACTCAGAAAATAGCTAATTTTAGCTTGCTTGAAAATGATTTCAATTCGGATAATTTATTTGAATACAT
This sequence comes from Coregonus lavaretus, assembly GCF_964263955.1. Taxonomy (NCBI): domain Eukaryota; kingdom Metazoa; phylum Chordata; class Actinopteri; order Salmoniformes; family Salmonidae; genus Coregonus; species Coregonus lavaretus. The sequence continues at coordinate 44,561,163 of NC_140006.1, read as the reverse complement.
TTCTCTTTGCAGGAATTATTTAACAAGCTGTGATGGCCGAGTGGTTAAGGCGTTGGACTTGAAATCCAATGGGGTCTCCCTGCGCAGGTTCGAACCCTGCTCACAGCGTAGTGATGGAACTGTCTTTCTTAGTAATATTTTCAAGGCGTCTTGATATGGAAAATGTCCTTAATATATCTGTCAGTCCAATGATTCAAGAGCTCAGGAAAGATCTTCCTTCATAACCTTTTCAATTAATCTCTTCATTACAGAGACTTTTCTTTTTTTGGAAGCAATATGGACAAGTCGAGGTAGCCGAGTGGTTAAGGCTGTGGATTTGA
>NC_140006.1:44545843-44555843 GCF_964263955.1 Coregonus lavaretus | reverse complement strand
CTTAATTTATGGGCTCGTCCATTGATTGAATACATTTTTCTTTGCAGGAATAAATTAACAAGCTGTGATGGCCGAGTGGTTAAGGCGTTGGACTTGAAATCCAATGGGGTCTCCCCGCGCAGGTTCGAACCCTGCTCACAGCGTAGTGATTGAACTGTCTTTCTTAGTAATATTTTCAAGGCGTCTTGATATGGAAAATGTCCTTAATATATCTGTCAGTCCAATGATTCAAGAGCTCAGGAAAGATCTTCCTTCATAACCTTTTCAATTAATCTCTTCATTACAGAGACTTTTCTTTTTTTGGAAGCAATATGGACCAGTCGAGGTAGCCGAGTGGTTAAGGCTGTGGATTTGAAATCCAATGGGGTCTCCCTGCGCACATTTGAATCTTACTCTCAGTAAATTGTCCACATGTGCATTCTCTGCCCAGTGTTTTTTTACTTGAACTTTAAACTGGCCAACCTTCACAGCTTTGGATAGGACCGAGGTGATCTGGGGCAATAAGATCAACTTGTGGTGCCATCAAGTTTACAATTTTGCACCAATGACGTCTGTTTCCAAATCCCAATAAATTTACCTGCATTCCCACAGCTGCAATGTCCGAGTTCTTTAGACTTCGGACATGAAATCCAATGGGGTCTCCCCACCAACGTCCGAACCTTGCTCTCAGCGTGTAGCCCACTTGTGATTTCTATCGATCACTGTTCATGCATTCCCACAGCTGTGATGGCCAAGTGGTTCAAATATGGGAATTGAAATCCAAAGTTGTCTGCCTGTGCAGTTTATAACCCTGCTTACAGAGCAATGCTAAAATAGTCCTTTCAATATTTGAACTATGTCCTCTGTGACATCAAATGTTCCTTAATTTATGGGCTCGTCCATTGATTGAAGCACTCAGAAAATAGCTAATTTTAGCTTGCTTGAAAATGATTTCAATTCGGATAATTTATTTGAATACATTTCTCTTTGCAGGAATAAATTAACAAGCTGTGATGGACGAGTGGTTAAGGCGTTGGACTTGAAATCTTATGGGGTCTCCCCGCGCAGGTTCGAACCCTGCTCACAGCGTAGTGATGGAACTGTCTTTCTTAGTAATATTTTCAAGGTGTCTTGATATGGAAAATGTCCTTAATGTATCGGTCAGACCAATGATTCAAGAGCTCAGGAAAGATCTTCCTTCATAACCTTTTCAATTAATCTCTTCATTACAGAGACTTTTCTTTTTTTGGAAGCAATATGGACAAGTCGAGGTAGCCGAGTGGTTAAGGCTGTGGATTTGAAATCCAATGGGGTCTCCCTGCGCACATTTGAATCTTACTCTCAGTACATTGTCCACATGTGCATTCTCTGCCCAGTGTTTTTTTACTTGAACTTTAAACTGGCCAACCTTCACAGCTTTGGATAGGACCGAGGTGATCTGGGGCAATAAGATCAACTTGTGGTGCCATCAAGTTTACAATTTTGCACCAATGATGTCTGTTTCCAAATCCCAATCACTTTACTTGCATTCCCAGAGCTGCAATGTCCGAGTTCTTTAGACTTCGGACATGAAATCCAATGTGGTCTCCCTACCAACGTCCGAACCTTGCTCTCAGCGTGTAGCCCACTTGTGATTTCTATCGATCACTGTTCATGCATTCCCACAGCTGTGATGGCCAAGTGGTTCAAATATGGCAATTGAAATCCAAAGTTGTCTCCCTGTGCAGTTTATAACCCTGCTTACAGAGCAATGCTAAAATAGTCCTTTCAATATTTGAACTATGTCCTCTGTGACATCAAATGTTCCTTAATTTATGGGCTCGTCCATTGATTGAATACATTTTTCTTTGCAGGAATAAATTAACAAGCTGTGATGGCCGAGTGGTTAAGGCGTTGGACTTGAAATCCAATGGGGTCTCCCCGCGCAGGTTCGAACCCTGCTCACAGCGTAGTGATTGAACTGTCTTTCTTAGTAATATTTTCAAGGCGTCTTGATATGGAAAATGTCCTTAATATATCTGTCAGTCCAATGATTCAAGAGCTCAGGAAAGATCTTCCTTCATAACCTTTTCAATTAATCTCTTCATTACAGAGACTTTTCTTTTTTTGGAAGCAATATGGACAAGTCGAGGTAGCCGAGTGGTTAAGGCTGTGGATTTGAAATCCAATGGGGTCTCCCTGCGCACATTTGAATCTTACTCTCAGTACATTGTCCACATGTGCATTCTCTGCCCAGTGTTTTTTTACTTGAACTTTAAACTGGCCAACCTTCACAGCTTTGGATAGGACCGAGGTGATCTGGGGCAATAAGATCAACTTGTGGTGCCATCAAGTTTACAATTTTGCACCAATGATGTCTGTTTCCAAATCCCAATCACTTTACTTGCATTCCCACAGCTGCAATGTCCGAGTTCTTTAGACTTCGGACATGAAATCCAATGGGGTCTCCCTACCAACGTCCGAACCTTGCTCTCAGAGTGTAGCCCACTTGTGATTTCTATCGATCACTGTTCATGCATTCCCACAGCTGTGATGGCCAAGTGGTTCAAATATGGGAATTGAAATCCAAAGTTGTCTGCCTGTGCAGTTTATAACCCTGCTTACAGAGCAATGCTAAAATAGTAATTTCAATATTTGAACTATGTCCTCTGTGACATCAAATGTTCCTTAATTTATGGGCTCGTCCATTGATTGAATACATTTTTCTTTGCATGAATAAATTAACAAGCTGTGATGGCCGAGTGGTTAAGGCGTTGGACTTGAAATCCAATGGGGTCTCCCCGCGCAGATTCGAACCCTGCTCACAGCGTAGTGATTGAACTGTCTTTCTTAGTAATATTTTCAAGGCGTCTTGATATGGAAAATGTCCTTAATATATCTGTCAGTCCAATGATTCAAGAGCTCAGGAAAGATCTTCCTTCATAACCTTTTCAATTAATCTCTTCATTACAGAGACTTTTCTTTTTTTGGAAGCAATATGGACAAGTCGAGGTAGCTGAGTGGTTAAGGCTGTGGATTTGAAATCCAATGGGGTCTCCCTGCGCACATTTGAATCTTACTCTCAGTACATTGTCCACATGTGCATTCTCTGACCAGTGTTTTTTTACTTGAACTTTAAACTGGCCAACCTTCACAGCTTTGGATAGGACCGAGGTGATCTGGGGCAATAAGATCAACTTGTGGTGCCATCAAGTTTACAATTTTGCACCAATGATGTCTGTTTCCAAATCCCAATCACTTTACTTGCATTCCCACAGCTGCAATGTCCGAGTTCTTTAGACTTCGGACATGAAATCCAATGGGGTCTCCCTACCAACGTCCGAACCTTGCTCTCAGCGTGTAGCCCACTTGTGATTTCTATCGATCACTGTTCATGCATTCCCACAGCTGTGATGGCCAAGTGGTTCAAATATGGGAATTGAAATCCAAAGTTGTCTCACTGTGCAGTTTATAACCCTGCTTACAGAGCAATGCTAAAATAGTCCTTTCAATATTTGAACTATGTCCTCTGTGACATCAAATGTTCCTTAATTTATGGGCTCGTCCATTGATTGAATACATTTTTCTTTGCAGGAATAAATTAACAAGCTGTGATGGAAGAGTGGTTAAGGCGTTGGACTTGAAATCTTATGGGGTCTCCCCGCGCAGGTTCGAACCCTGCTCACAGCGTAGTGATGGAACTGTCTTTCTTAGTAATATTTTCAAGGTGTCTTGATATGGAAAATGTCCTTAATGTATCGGTCAGACCAATGATTCAAGAGCTCAGGAAAGATCTTCCTTCATAACCTTTTCAATTAATCTCTTCATTACAGAGACTTTTCTTTTTTTGGAAGCAATATGGACAAGTCGAGGTAGCCGAGTGGTTAAGGCTGTGGATTTGAAATCCAATGGGGTCTCCCTGCGCACATTTGAATCTTACTCTCAGTACATTGTCCACATGTGCATTCTCTGCCCAGTGTTTTTTTACTTGAACTTTAAACTGGCCAACCTTCACAGCTTTGGATAGGACCGAGGTGATCTGGGGCAATAAGATCAACTTGTGGTGCCATCAAGTTTACAATTTTGCACCAATGATGTCTGTTTCCAAATCCCAATCACTTTACTTGCATTCCCAGAGCTGCAATGTCCGAGTTCTTTAGACTTCGGACATGAAATCCAATGTGGTCTCCCTACCAACGTCCGAACCTTGCTCTCAGCGTGTAGCCCACTTGTGATTTCTATCGATCACTGTTCATGCATTCCCACAGCTGTGATGGCCAAGTGGTTCAAATATGGCAATTGAAATCCAAAGTTGTCTCCCTGTGCAGTTTATAACCCTGCTTACAGAGCAATGCTAAAATAGTCCTTTCAATATTTGAACTATGTCCTCTGTGACATCAAATGTTCCTTAATTTATGGGCTCGTCCATTGATTGAAGCACTCAGAAAATAGCTAATTTTAGCTTGCTTGAAAATGATTTCAATTCGATAATTTATTTGAATACATTTCTCTTTGCAGGAATAAATTAACATGCTGTGATGGCTGAGTGGTTAAGGCGTTGGACTTGAAATCCAATGGCGTCTCCCCGCGCAGGTTCGAACCCTGCTCACAGCGTAGTGATGGAACTGTCTTTCTTAGTAATATTTTCAAGGTGTCTTGATATGGAAAATGTCCTTAATGTATCGGTCAGTCCAATGATTCAAGAGCTCAGGAAAGATCTTCCTTCATAACCTTTTCAATTAATCTCTTCATTACAGAGACTTTTCTTTTTTTGGAAGCAATATGGACAAGTCGAGGTAGCCGAGTGGTTAAGGCTGTGGATTTGAAATCCAATGGGGTCTCCCTGCGCACATTTGAATCTTACTCTCAGTACATTGTCCACATGTGCATTCTCTGCCCAGTGTTTTTTTACTTGAACTTTAAACTGGCCAACCTTCACAGCTTTGGATAGGACCGAGGTGATCTGGGGCAATAAGATCAACTTGTGGTGCCATCAAGTTTACAATTTTGCACCAATGATGTCTGTTTCCAAATCCCAATCACTTTACTTGCATTCCCACAGCTGCAATGTCCGAGTTCTTTAGACTTCGGACATGAAATCCAATGGGGTCTCCCCACAAACGTCCGAAACTTGCTCTCAGCGTGTAGCCCACTTGTGATTTCTATCGATCACTGTTCATGCATTCCCACAGCTGTGATGGCCAAGTTGTTCAAATATGGGAATTGAAATCCAAAGTTGTCTCCCTGTGCAGTTTATAACCCTGCTTACAGAGCAATGCTAAAATAGTCCTTTCAATATTTGAACTATGTCCTCTGTGTCATCAAATGTTCCTTATTTTATGGGCTCGTCCATTGATTGAAGCACTCAGATAATAGCTAATTTTAGCTTGCTTGAAAATGATTTCAATTCGGATAATTTATTTGAATACATTTCTCTTTGCAGGAATAAATTAACAAAATGTGATGGATGAGTGGTTAAGGTGTTGGCCTTGAAATCCGATGTGGTCTCCCCGCGCAGGTTCGAAACCTGCTCACAGCGTAGTGATGGAACTGTCTTTCTTAGTAATATTTTCAAGGTGTCTTGATATGGAAAATGTCCTTAATGTATCGGTCAGTCCAATGATTCAAGAGCTCAGGAAAGATCTTCCTTCATTACCTTTTCAATTAATCTCTTCATTACAGAGACTTTTCTTTTCTTGGAAGCAATATGGACAAGTCGAGGTAGCCGAGTGGTTAAGGCTGTGGATTTGAAATCCAATGGTGTCTCACTGCGCACATTTGAATCTTACTCTCAGTACATTGTCCACATGTGTATTCTCTGCCCAGTGTTTTTTACTTGAACTTTAAACTGGCCAACCTTCACAGCTTTGGATAGGACCGAGGTGATCTGGGGCAATAAGATCAACTTGTGGTGCCATAAAGTTTACAATTTTGCACCAATGATGTCTGTTTCCAAATCCCAATCACTTTACTTGCATTCCCACAGCTGCAATGTCCGAGTTCTTTAGACTTCGGACATGAAATCCAATGGGGTCTCCCCACCAACGTCCAAACCTTGCTCTCAGCGTGTAGCCCACTTGTGATTTCTATCGATCACTGTTCATGCATTCCCACAGCTGTGATGGCCAAGTGGTTCAAATATGGCAATTGAAATCCAAAGTTGTCTCCCTGTGCAGTTTATAAACCCGCTTACAGAGCAATGCTAAAATAGTCCTTTCAATATTTGAACTATGTCCTCTGTGACATCAAATGTTCCTTAATTTATGGGCTCGTCCATTGATTGAAGCACTCAGAAAATAGCTAATTTTAGCTTGCTTGAAAATGATTTCAATTCGATAATTTATTTGAATATATTTCTCTTTGCAGGAATAAATTAACATGCTGTGATGGCTGAGTGGTTAAGGCGTTGGACTTGAAATCCAATGGGGTCTCCCGGCGCTGGTTCGAATCCTGCTCACAGCGTAGTGATGGAACTGTCTTTCTTAGTAATATTTTCAAGGTGTCTTGATATGGAAAATGTCCTTAATGTATCGGTCAGTCCAATGATTCAAGAGCTCAGGAAAGATCTTCCTTCATAACCTTTTCAATTAATCTCTTCATTACAGAGACTTTTCTTTTTTTGGAAGCAATATGGACCAGTCGAGGTAGCCGAGTGGTTAAGGCTGTGGATTTGAAATCCAATGGGGTCTCCCCGCGCAGGTTCGAACCTTGCGCACAGCGTAGTGATGGAACTGTCTTTCTTAGTAATATTTTCAAGGTGTCTTGATATGGAAAATGTCCTTAATGTATCGGTCAGTCCAATGATTCAAGAGCTCAGGAAAGATCTTCCTTCATAACCTTTTCAATTAATCTCTTCATTACAGAGACTTTTCTTTTTTTGGAAGCAATATGGACAAGTCGAGGTAGCCGAGTGGTTAAGGCTGTGGATTTGAAATCCAATGGGGTCTCCCTGCGCACATTTGAATCTTACTCTCAGTACATTGTCCACATGTGCATTCTCTGCCCAGTGTTTTTTTACTTGAACTTTAAACTGGCCAACCTTCACAGCTTTGGATAGGACCGAGGTGATCTGGGGCAATAAGATCAACTTGTGGTGCCATCAAGTTTACAATTTTGCACCAATGATGTCTGTTTCCAAATCCCAATCACTTTACTTGCATTCCCACAGCTGCAATGTCCGAGTTCTTTAGACTTCGGACATGAAATCCAATGGGGTCTCCCTACCAACGTCCGAACCTTGCTCTCAGCTAGTAGCCCACTTGTGATTTCTATCAATCACTGTTCATGCATTCCCACAGCTGTGATGGTCAAGTGGTTCAAATATGGGAATTGAAATCCAAAGTTGTCTCCCTGTGCAGTTTATAACCCTGCTCACAGAGCAATGCTAAAATAGTCCTTTCAATATTTGAACTATGTCTTCTGAGACATCAAATGTTCCTTAATTTATGGGCTCGTCCATTGATTGAAGCACTCAGAAAATAGCTAATTTTAGCTTGCTTGAAAATGATTTCAATTCGGATAATTTATTTGAATACATTTCTCTTTGCAGGAATAAATTAACAAGCTGTGATGGCTGAGTGGTTAAGGTGTTGGACTTGAAATCCAATGGGGTCTCCCCGTGCAGGTTCGAACCCTGCTCACAGCGTAGTGATGGAACTGTCTTTCTTAGTAATATTTTCAAGGTGTCTTGATATGGAAAATGTCCTTAATGTATCGGTCAGTCCAATGATTCAAGAGCTCAGGAAAGATCTTCCTTCATAACCTTTTCAATTAATCTCTTCATTACAGAGACTTTTCTTTTTTTGGAAGCAATATGGACAAGTCGAGGTAGCCGAGTGGTTAAGGCTGTGGATTTGAAATCCAATGGGGTCTCCCTGCGCACATTTGAATCTTACTCTCAGTACATTGTCCACATGTGCATTCTCTGCCCAGTGTTTTTTTACTTGAACTTTAAACTGGCCAACCTTCACAGCTTTGGATAGGACCGAGGTGATCTGGGGCAATAAGATCAACTTGTGGTGCCATCAAGTTTACAATTTTGCACCAATGATGTCTGTTTCCAAATCCCAATCACTTTACTTGCATTCAAACAGCTGCAATGTCCGAGTTCTTTAGACTTCGGACATGAAATCCAATGGGGTCTCCCTACCAACGTCCGAACCTTGCTCTCAGCGTGTAGCCCACTTGTGATTTCTATCGATCACTGTTCATGCATTCCCACAGCTGTGATGGCCAAGTGGTTCAAATATGGGAATTGAAATCCAAAGTTGTCTCCCTGTGCAGTTTATAACCCTGCTTACAGAGCAATGCTAAAATAGTCCTTTCAATATTTGAACTATGTCCTCTGAGACATCAAATGTTCCTTAATTTATGGGCTCGTCCATTGATTGAAGCACTCAGAAAATAGCTAATTTTAGCTTGCTTGAAAATGATTTCAATTCGGATAATTTATTTGAATACATTTTTCTTTGCAGGAATAAATTAACAAGCTGTGATGGCCGAGTGGTTAAGGCGTTGGACTTGAAATCCAATGGGGTCTCCCCGCGCAGGTTCGAACCCTGCTCACAGCGTAGTGATGGAACTGTCTTTCTTAGTAATATTTTCAAGGTGTCTTGATATGGAAAATGTCCTTAATGTATCGGTCAGTCCAATGATTCAAGATTTCAGGAAAGATCTTCCTTCATAACCTTTTCAATTAATCTCTTCATTACAGAGACTTTTTTTTTTTTGGAAGCAATATGGACAAGTCGAGGTACCCGAGTGGTTAAGGCTGTGGATTTGAAATCCAATGGGGTCTCCCTGCGCACATTTGAATCTTACTCTCAGTACATTTTCCACATGTGCATTCTCTGCCCAGTGTTTTTTTACTTGAACTTTAAACTGGCCAACCTTCACAGCTTTGGATAGGACCGAGGTGATCTGGGGCAATAAGATCAACTTGTGGTGCCATCAAGTTTACAATTTTGCACCAATGATGTCTGTTTCCAAATCCCAATCACTTTACTTGCATTCCCACAGCTGCAATGTCCGAGTTCTTTAGACTTCGGACATGAAATCCAATGGGGTCTCCCCACCAACGTCCGAACCTTGCTCTCAGCGTGTAGCCCACTTGTGATTTCTATCGATCACTGTTCATGCATTCCCACAGCTGTGATGGCCAATTGGTTCAAATATGGGAATTGAAATCCAAAGTTGTCTCCCTGTGCAGTTTATAACCCTGCTTACAGAGCAATGCTAAAATAGTCCTTTCAATATTTGAACTATGTCCGATGTGACATCAAATGTTCCTTAATTTATGGGCTCGTCCATTGATTGAAGCACTCAGAAAATAGCTAATTTTACCTTGCTTGAAAATGATTTCAATTCGGATAATTTATTTGAATACATTTCTCTTTGCAGGAATAAATTAACAAGCTGTGATGGCCGAGTGGTTAAGGTGTTGGACTTGAAGTCAAATGGGGTCTCCCCGCGCAGGTTCGAACCCTGCTCACAGCGTAGTGATGGAACTGTCTTTCTTAGTAATATTTTCAAGGTGTCTTGATATGGAAAATGTCCTTAATGTATCGGTCAGTCCAATGATTCAAGAGCTCAGGAAAGATCTTCCTTCATAACCTTTTCAATTAATCTCTTCATTACAGAGACTTTTCTTTTTTTGGAAGCAATATGGACAAGTCGAGGTAGCCGAGTGGTTAAGGCTGTGGATTTGAAATCCAATGGGGTCTCCCTGCGCACATTTGAATCTTACTCTCAGTACATTGTCCACATGTGCATTCTCTGCCCAGTGTTTTTTTACTTGAACTTTAAACTGGCCAACCTTCACAGCTTTGGATAGGACCGAGGTGATCTGGGGCAATAAGATCAACTTGTGGTGCCATCAAGTTTACAATTTTGCACCAATGATGTCTGTTTCCAAATCCCAATCACTTTACTTGCATTCCCACAGCTGCAATGTCCGAGTTCTTTAGACTTCGGACATGAAATCCAATGGGGTCTCCCCACCAACGTCCGAACCTTGCTCTCAGCATGTAGCCCACTTGTGATT
>NC_140006.1:44398343-44538343 GCF_964263955.1 Coregonus lavaretus | reverse complement strand
CTTACAGAGCAATGCTAAAATAGTCATTTCAATATTTGAACTATGTCCTCTGTGACATTGTCGTATCGGGTGAATGGTGGCAATTATTGCTGTCAACAAAGAGTCCTCCTATGCTGCACAATGATTTAGAGGCTTTTATTAAAATCACAAGGTTACAGCATAAGTTACAGACCCGCGGTGTCCGGAGAACGGCGTCCCAGATTGCCATGGCCGTTCTGCCCTTTCTGTAGTCTAGCCCCTATTTATAAACAATGCAAAAAGATGCTCCCTCTTCTGGCCAATCACCAGTCTCCCCTGTCTACAACACACTTCCTGTCTGTTGTATGTGACGTTACACTAAAACATTCCCTTTTGATACTAACATAAACAACATTCCATTTCTTCATGAAAAACATTTAACAAAGACATAATCTTCATATACGATATTCCCCCCTTCGAGACGAACTAAGTCTCGAAAACAAACAGAATAGGATTATGACCAGTAACAATTTATCTTATTGAGTATCTTTAACATTAAACCAAAAACCATTCTCCTCTAGAGTGTATATACCTTTCTATGAAATATGAATAACTGTTTATGAAGTATGAATACATTACTATGAAATATGAACAACTGTTTATGAAGTGTAAGAGCGAAATACTGTCCGGCAACCTTCCATCCATCAATCAAGACAGTAAAATTCTCTCACGGTCCCTCTGCCCCAGGCAACCACCTTCGGTACTCCAGATAAACTCATAAACCATGTAAATGCATTTTAAACTATGATGCAATTAAATACACATGTAAGCCCCTGCAAACAAAATCCTATCCAAAAACATCCACTCTAAGGCTGGTCAACCCATTGGACCCTAAAGTGAACCTCTCCCTGCCTAGCCTCTCTGTCCCTAAACATCACCGAAATAAACAAAAACATCTAAGATCCTCACATGTATTCAATAACATCAAATATCCTTCTACAAAAATTAATCCCTAAGAATATGACACAATTATGTATTACACATGAAAATATGTCTATATTTCATTGCAGACACTGGAATGTAGTCCACTACACTTCATCTCCCCGTAGTCTCCTCTTCCAATGGACTGTTGATGATGGAATCGGCCACACCCTCCTTGTTTCATCTCCTCCAGTCATATTGTCCCTTCATATTGTCGTTGTTTGAGTATTTCAATCTCCATATGTTCCCCAAATGCTTCTGAAAGAAAAGGAAAGACCAAACAGTATCTTTTGCAAAACAACACTTTCAAATTGACCATCAATATCAACTAAGAATATAAAAATGATATATAAATGATGTATGAATCACATTAACCTCTTCCCCCCTTGATTCATAAAATCATACCAACATCACCCTAATATTGAAAAAAAAAAAAAAAAATAGAAAAATCATCAAATAATCAAAAATGATATTTATCCATTCAGTTCCACTGGTCCATCTTCATCCAGATCAGGAACAGTCAACACCGGCATCTGAGTGTTGTCTCCAGGCATCACTCTCCAACCTATCTCAATATCATAGCTTTCTCAAAGGTCAGTAACAAATTACAAACATCCCACAGTGCTATCAAAGCTGCCATTAAATGTAACCCATCACTGCCCCTACTGGCCTACCTGATCTTGCAACCAAGTCTTCTCAGATCTCCCAAACGCATCCCTTATATTCTTCAATGCATATATAACCCTAGTGATAATATCTGAACTATCTGGACTCAAAGTATAACTAACCTTATGTTACACCATACCATGGAAAAAGTCCCCCCTTCTCCCTTAGATTTATCCTTCAATGATAGGCTTGAAGACTATGACATGTAGCCATGTCTCTTTTCATCCAATTTCAAATATAGCTTCAGAATTCTGTGTCCGGTGCTACCCCTCTTATAATGGTAGAAACCTCATATGGAAGCTTCAACGTTGACATGTAACAAAATCCTATCCATCCATAGGGTAAGAATATATACGCTTTATCACCACAAACCCTCCAAATATCTCTAAAATTCCCCATAGTCACATTGTCAGGCAAAAGCTAATCTTTTAACCATCAAAGTCCTGCTGTTCTTACTACCTGGAACATAAAAAGTAACATATTTCTCATTACTACCCTTAAGGTCATGCATACCCAAAGTTATCATATAACATCACAATCTGATATTCCCATAAATATACCCCTTACCTCATATGTTTTATTAGAACAAAAACAACTTTTAGCCCTCAATGGTTACACCTCAAATGCTTCAGGGTTCGCTGTTACCTGATTTTTCTTTACCATCCAACAAATTCACACAAGTTAATTCACTTAACCCAATAACACCTAAACCTAGGCTTAAACAAATGTTTTGACAACGACATTATTTTATCTATTACTGATTGTTGCTGATACCACAGTCATGACAAAGCATAAGATTGACACATACTTGATAGAGGTCGAGCGACCGTCTCTAACATGTTTGACTGGAATTCTCAACAGACATGGACCCTCAAGATTCCTCACTGATCTTACAAAATGAGTTAACCGCTGGAACCAAAGATTCCTACCTGGCCATCTATCTCTAATTTTCACAACAGAAGAATCAAACTACATGCATTTAGTTTTTCTCCTCCCTACATTAACATCAAAGACCTCATCCTGTACCTCCATGATAGTATCATTCACTATTTCAGATGAATCTATATTGTCTCTACCACTATCTGCTCTCCTATTTTAACCCTATTCGTACTATCCTTGACAGCACTCTCCAACCGTAACATAACCCCTGAGTCCTTCTTGCTACCCCCTTTAATTTCAGAAAAGTTGTTGTCGGTGTCATACTTCCTACATTTGCTATTGCCATCGTATCATTAATCCCTTCCAAAGTTACCATTAAAGTAGTTGATTTAGTTGATGTATTAACACTCTTCACCACCGATATCCTATGTGTATTATTCCCTGTTGGAGTGACTACTGTAACATATTCTTCCTGAACTCCTTTGGTTAGGGGCAACAACTTCTACTCCTGGTCCTGATAACAATACTTATTCTCCATAATTATCTCTCCATGTGGGAGGAACGTCCCCATCCTAACCCTAATAAGTATTTTTACCTAAAATTGGTGCTGGCTATTGGTTCCCTTATAATCAAATGCAATATATTTATGGCTTTAATAACTATCAATGTTGAAAGAGTTAAATTGCTTCTCACTGTTGTTATAATAGATTGAAGTGTTAATTTCCTTAGTTACTTCATCCATTTTCCAAAGATTTGAATTCTTTGCTTGTACTTCCATCTATCACCACTAGTGTCACTTTTTCCCAACTCTCAGTCCTACCTCTAATCCCTGACTTTCAAACTTTTGATTATAAAAAATACACCTATAATTACCTTGATCTCCCTGCTGGAACTGTAAATATTGATACTCAATCACCCTCAATCTTCTCTTATCATTCAGCAACACATACTTTCTCAATGCATCTGCTCCTAACAGATCTAAACTCCTACCATATCTTCCCACTAAACTCTAAAATGTCCTTCATCACTGTTCTCTCTCTGTCTTACTACTAACTTTGAAACTTAGCTTACTGTCTTAGAGTTCCTTCAACCCTAGTTCTCCTAACTTATTTTAATCTAATCTTTTTCTCCTAACCTTTAAAAACCTTTTCCACTGATTTATTCACAAAATCCCTTTACCACCAAATTTTTAGAATATGTGATTGGGAAAGTCCCCACCTGTTTCTGACTTTTTACACACACAGACTTGGCAAACGACTAAACACCTTTTAGCCTAGCCTGAAATCTCTTGGTGTAAGAATGTAACCCAGAATAACAGTCACCCCTTTTAACTTTATTTTTCAGACAGATTGTCTAATAGGCAATCTAATAGATTATCATCCTTCCTATGATATTATCTTTTTAAGCAAATATGATTCCCAAAAACCCTACTTTTTAAAATCCTCTACCAGACAGCCGTCTAGTGTACATCTTATTGTACAGTTCAATTTACACAATGCATCTCTTTCCAATAATGCAATAGGTATATGCTCTAATATTAGTATCTTAAGAGTAATTAACTGTTTTACTACCTCAAATCCCTATCCTAATTAGTTAATTTTACATAGTGAGATGTTTAACCTCTTTAGGCTGAACACAGATACATTTTTCCACTATTCACCATTATTTCTCATAGTCCTCTGGTTTTACTTCAATTGTTAGCTATTTTCTCTTCTTCTCTAATCGATGCTATCAGCTGACACCCCCCTCGTATCTTCTAGGCACTCTAGAATCCTTAGGGTTCACCTGGAGAACAGGTGATCTTGAATTGCCCCTGTATCTTCATAAAAAATGTTCTCTGTTTTTCCTCCTGACTTGTTGCACTCACAGGTAAAGTACCCAATCTGTCCACAATTATAACAGTCTTCTGAAAGTTGCTGGAAGTGTAGCTGAAATCTTCCTCCTCCTTCTAAGCCTTCTCGTCCTCTTCCTCTCCAATTCTGTGTCTGTCCAGAAACTGGCTGTGGATATGGAACATTTGGTACCCCCCTTGGCTGGTACAATTGCATTTGATATTGTTCAGTTGAAGCTGTAACAGTGATTGTTGATTTGGTTCACTCTGATTCTTCATAACCAAAGCTTCTCTTCTCCTTCTTCTCCAGTTGTAAGTTGTATTTGATTGAGTTTTCAGAGAGTTTCTTGGTCCTGTTCTTTCTCGCCGTTGACATATCAGTATTCTTCAACAGCTTATATTCTAAGTTCTGTCCTCGAAATATCATCTTCCATCATCTTCTTACTAGTGGCCTTTTTCCTCCTCAATGTATTCTTCTCCTCCAATTCTTGGGATCCTTTTCTCAGCAGTTTTTCCTTCTCTTCATCTTTATCTTCATCTTTCCGAACCTCATTCTTCTCTTAGTTTCCAGACATCTCGGTTTTTCTTACTTCTGGAGTTTTGGATTCATCTTCATCGTCGTTTCTGCTTGTCCTCTATCTATTATTCGTTCATCTTCCTCTCTGATGCAACAATCACCCTCCTGGATGATCCCTGGAAGCTGAGGATAAACATCCCTAAGCTCTCCTTCCCTTCTCATAAGGTGGGTGTCATTTTGCTGAATCCGTATGTGAGAAAGGTGTACTAACTTCTGCCATTAGTTTTTCTAACACTACTTTAGTTAAAGGATTACTATTTTTTCCCCTATATCAACCCTTTTATATTCCTTTATCGTGAATTATTTTATTTTAGACTATATAGCCCATGGCTTCCCCCCTTAAATTATTAATATAAACCTAACAACTTTTTTTTTTTTTAAATAAATCAATTAAAAATCATGAATAATTAAAACCAATTTTTATTCCTATATCCTATGTCACCAATTTATCAATTAATGTTGGCTATCTTACCACAACCCATCAAATGCAAATGTAAGTTAGTCAACTTCAAAGCAATAAACAAAGCCTTCTAACCTTACAACCCTTTGATTTTTATAAATTCCATTGTTTAATATGCACCCAAGTATCTTAATTGCAGAATAATGTCAGTACCTGATTTCCAACCCAATTCCAATCAAACCCCAGTGATGCACAGAGCCTCCAAAATGCAATTTTTAATGAAATAGTATTTGCCAAGCCTATGTGAAATTGTCATCAAATATTTTGTAAGGGATGATTTTGTGAACTAGCCTGATATCTGATCCTCTGCCTCTGCCGCGTCACGTGATGTCACGTCAGCACTTCCTGTATCTCCTCTCTCCTGTCTCTCATATGACAAGGGAACAAAGACACAGAAACAGATTTTAGTAGTTAATGCAATCACTGAGTATTTCCAACCATTCAATATTCATTCGTTCTACATTATTCACTCTAAGACTAAACTCAGAACTAAATAGATCGATCAAAAACATTTTTATTTTATTTTAATCCATCTTTAATTTAATTCATTATACTCCGTCAACATATCTCTCTCATTTATCAATTCAATAGGTCACAAAACAAGTTTCATCTTTAACCAACCGCCGTTTAAACTAGAATACTCGTGTCAAAATATATCTTCTCTTTGTTTCCTCGTCTGTGTCTATTTCTCTCCCTGCGACACGCAGGCCCCACAGAGATATGACCCTGTACCCACAATCCCCTTTGTTGTAGTTTTAGCATCCCCTCGTGGTGTAGTTTAGTGCCGTAAACCAAAACGTGTCCTAATCTCGTGCCATAAACTCCCCCTTTCTGTAGTGTAGTGTCGCAAAATTAAACGCATGCGCAAATGCATTCAATGATACGATTCCCAAACACTAGACCGATAGCATTACGCTACAGCTTCACTATTTTATACCTTATACTCAGACAATTACACATAACAGAACTCACATTTGCGTAGAACTCTGAATTCCACCCACATACAAACAAATTTAAGAGGCTTTAATCCATCGCAATGGCCCTCTAAGGATATCCGTTAGCATGTAGCACGCAACACAATTAGCCTTTAGCCTTAGCATTTAGCATTAGCCGCTATGTACCATGTAGCATGAAACCCAATCCCATTTAGCATTAACATTAGCCTTAGCCTTTAGCTAACTGCGGCCTACCACACAAACAAACATCCTGCACTGCCCTATTTATTTTAACATATTTATCCTACCGTTTTTGCTACCGTGGATTAATGACCATTACACCGAGAAATCAAACCCAATCAAACCCCCCGTCGGACGAGAGTCGAGTCATAATCACAATCAGATAAAATCCCATCAAACCGAGTTTTCTTTAAAAACCCACCGACTGCACATTCTATCGTGCACGCGGATTTGTCGGCCCATCATTTTCTAAATGGCCCCCCCGGGGTCTTAAGCGGTACAGTGCCCTAATGAATGCGCATATCTGCCTTAATTGTACACCTGCCAATACTTAATTCCTACCGTTTTATGCTCTAAACTTCCAATTACCTGCCGTTTACAATGGAATAACATTTTAGGCAGCCTCCTAGTCGACAGCAATAACGCCACCCGAGGCACAGTCATATGGTACATCTCTCCAGTGTACACAAGTCGTATCCAATCTAACAAGCTCCGAAGCGGTAAGAAAAACTCACCCTTGTCTGGCCATGCTTCAAAGCGAGTTAGCCTGGCGACTGAATGAACCAAAGGAGAGGTGCAGACCAGCCCCACGTTGGGCGCCATTTGTCGTATCGGGTGAATGGTGGCAATTATTGCTGTCAACAAAGAGTCCACCTATGCTGCACAATGATTTAGAGGATTTTATTAAAATCACAAGGTTACAGCATAAGTTACAGACCCGCGGTGTCCGGAGAACGGCGTCCCAGATTGCCATGGCCATTCTGCCCTTTCTGTAGTCTAGCCCCTATTTATAAACAATGCAAAAAGATGCTCCCTCTTCTGGCCAATCACCAGTCTCCCCTGTCTACAACACACTTCCTGTCTGTTGTATGTGACGTTACACTAAAACATTCCCTTTTGATACTAACATAAACAACATTCCATTTCTTCATGAAAAACATTTAACAAAGACATAATCTTCATATACGATAACATCAAATGTTCCTTAATTTATGGGCTCGTCCATTGATTGAAGCACTCAGAAAATAGCTAATTTTAGCTTGCTTG
Source organism: Coregonus lavaretus (assembly GCF_964263955.1). NCBI lineage: Eukaryota > Metazoa > Chordata > Actinopteri > Salmoniformes > Salmonidae > Coregonus > Coregonus lavaretus. The sequence goes on along the minus strand of NC_140006.1, from coordinate 44,530,769 downwards.
AAAATGATTTCAATTCGGATAATTTATTTGAATACATTTCTCTTTGCAGGAATAAATTAACAAGCTGTGATAGCCGAGTGGTTAAGGCGTTGGACTTGAAATACAAAGGGGTCTCCCCGCGCAGGTTCGATCCCTGCTCACAGCGTAGTGATGGAACTGTCTTTCTTAGTAATATTTTCAAGGTGTCTTGATATGGAAAATGTCCTTAATGTATCGGTCAGTCCAATTATTCAAGAGCTCAGGAAAGATCTTCCTTCATAACCTTTTCAATTAATCTCTTCATTACAGAGACTTTTCTTTTTTTGGAAGCAATATGGACCAGTCGAGGTAGCCGAGTGGTTAAGGCTGTGGATTTGAAATCCAATGGGGTCTCCCTGCGCACATTTGAATCTTACTCTCAGTACATTGTCCACATGTGCATTCTCTGCCCAGTGTTTTTTTACTTGAACTTTAAACTGGCCAACCTTCACAGCTTTGGATAGGACCGAGGTGATCTGGGGCAATAAGATCAACTTGTGGTGCCATCAAGTTTACAATTTTGCACCAATGATGTCTGTTTCCAAATCCCAATCACTTTACTTGCATTCCCACAGCTGCAATGTCCGAGTTCTTTAGACTTCGGACATGAAATCCAATGGGGTCTCCCCACCAACGTCCGAACCTTGCTCTCAGCGTGTAGCCCACTTGTGATTTCTATCGATCACTGTTCATGCATTCCCACAGCTGCGATGGCCAAGTGGTTCAAATATGGGAATTGAAATCCAAAGTTGTCTCCCTGTGCAGTTCATAACCTTGCTTACAGAGCAATGCTAAAATAGTCCTTTCAATATTTGAACTATAACCTCTGTGACATCAAATGTGCCTTAATTTATGGGCTCGTCCATTGATTGAAGCACTCAGAAAATAGCTAATTTTAGCATGCTTGAAAATGATTTCAATTCGGATAATTTATTTGAATACATTTCTCTTTGCAGGAAGAAGTTAAGAAGCTGTGATGGCCGAGTGGGTAAGGCGTTGGACTTGAAATCCAATGGGGTCTCTCCGCACAGGTTCGAACCCTGCTCACAGCGTAGGGATGGAACTGTCTGTCTTAGTAAAATTTCCAAGGTGTCTTTATATGGAAAAGTCCTTAATGTTTTGGTCAGTACAATGATTCAAGAGCTCAGGAAAGATCTTCCTTCACAACCTTTTCAATTAATCTCTTCATTACAGACACTTTTCTTTTTTTGGAAGCAATATGGACAAGTCGAGGTAGCCGAGTGGTTAAGGCTGTGGATTTGAAATCCAATGGGGTCTCCCTGCGCACATTTGAATCTTACTCTCAGTACATTGTCCACATGTGCTTTCTCTGCCCAGTGTTTTTTTACCTGAACTTTAAACTGGCCAACCTTCAGCTTTGGATAGGACCGAGGTGATCTGGGGCAATAAGCTCAACTTGTGGTGCCATCAAGTTTACAATTTTGCACCAATGATGTCTGTTTCCAAATCCCATTCACTTTACTTGCATTCCCACAGCTGCAATGTACGAGTTCTTTAGACTTTGGACATGAAATGCAATGGTGTCTCCCCACCAACGTCCGAACCTTGCTCTCAGCGTGTAGCCCACTTTTGATTTCTATCGATCACTGTTCATGCATTCCCACAGCTGTGATGGCTGTGGTTCAAATATTGGAATTGAAATCCAAAGTAGTCTCCCTGTGCGGTTTATAACCCTGCTTACAGAGCAATGTTAAATTGTCCTTTCAATATTTGAACTATGTCCTCTGCGACATGAAATTGTCCTTAATTTATGGGCTCGTCCAATGATTGAAGTGCTCAGAAAAGAACATATTTTAGCTTGCTTGAAAACTATTTCTATTAGGCTATTTAATTTAGATACTTTTGTCTTTGTAGGAGTTAACTCAAGAAGCTGTCATGGCTGGGTGATTAAGGCATTGGACTTTATATCAAATGTGGTCTCCCCGCGCAGGTTCAAACCCTGCTCACATTCCTGTGATGAAACTGTCTCTCAGTGCTCAGAAAATAGCTTATTGTAACTTGTTTGACAAGTATTTCAATTAGGCTCTTCAATATGGATACTTTTCTCTTTATAGAAGTGAAATGGACAAGCTGAGATGGCTGAGTGGTTAAGGCGTTGGACTTGAAATGCAATGGGGTCTCCAGCGCTTGTTTGAACCTTGCTCACAGTGCAACGCCCACTTGTGCCTGCTCCTGATCACTTTACTCCCATTCCCACAGTCGCGTTGACAGAGTGGTTAAGGCATTGGTCTTTAAATCCATTGGTGTCTCCCTGTGCATGTTCAAATCTTGCAGTGCGTAGTCCACTTGTGCTTTCTCTTCATAAAATACTTTTACTTTAAACGGGCCAACTTTCACAGCTTTGGATAGGACCGAGGTGTTGTGGGACAATAATCTCTACATGTGGTGCCATCAAGTTTACAATTTTGCACCAGTGATGTGTGTGTCCAAATTCCGAACACTATACTTGCATTCCCACAGCTGCGATGGCCGAGATCGTTAGGCGATGTACTTGAAATCCAATGGGGTCCCACAACGCAGGTTAGAAACCTGCACGTAGGGCATAGCCAACTTGGGCTTTATACACTTCTTGTTTTTTGACTTCCCTTTGGCCAATTTGCCACAAATTTGCGGCAAGTTCATATTTTCACATGCAAATTAGTTTTGTGGCAAACTGATGCGGTAAATTTTCGGCAACTTGTGAACTTCTGGCAAACAATTCTGTGAAAACTTGTGGCGAACATTCTGTTTGCTGTAAACTAGATCAAGTTTTTGGTTAATGTGTGTTAAACAACAATTAAATATATCTACATAAACCAAAACACATAACTTTAAATAAAAAAAACTAAACATACTAAATGTGGTAAATCTACTAAATAACATGTATTCAATGTCTTTAACAGATAGACAAATCCAATACATCTTGAAATCATCAGCATGCTAATGAAGAAAAGAGCAAAGACTTGATATTTCCCAAATTAATTGTTTATTTAATGTGTTTTATGTAGCTACAACATTTACATGAGAGAAATGTGAACACTATGGGGATGTTGACCTTAGGATGTTTAAAGGGACAACCCTACATAATTATTTACATGAGCCAAGTGATAACTGAGCAATATATTAACCATTGGAAGTTTAAAAGATAATTAACAAAATGTTGATCATTAAAACAACAAAAACTCAATCAAACTCTGTTCAGAACTATTGCCTTTCTGAGTGAACTTTGGAGATGGAGGCCCTGTGGAAGTCCTTCATTCAAAGCTTGTTGAATGCATGCACTGAAACAATCAGAAAACCAAACTAAATTAGAATACTGAAACAAATAAAATAATTGGCATCTTAAAAAGGTAGAAATTGAGTTATGCCTAATATGGCAATTCATATTACTTTTCCAAAATGAATTAATGTTACTCAAAAAAATGCTGGGTTAAAAATAATCAAATTTGGGTAATTTCGACAACCCAGTACTGGGTCTATATTGGCCAAACATTTGGGTTGAGCGTTTGACCCAACTGCTGGGTAAATTAGACTATATTGCTGGGTTAAAATAACCCAGTTTGTTGGGTTGTGACATAAACCTAGCACATTGGGTTGCGGGACTCACCCAGCAGCTGAGTAATTTATGTAATCATTGGGTTATTAATTTCTATTGCCTGCATTTTAGAACATATATCACATCAGAGAATGTACAAGAATATATATATATATATATTTAAATAGCACATTGAAACAATGTCCTATTGTCTAAATATGGATTATTTCACAAGATAAGATTTCATAAGATAGGAATGATTATTATACTTTATTTGTATTATTTCATGAATCAAACAGTCCAAACTTCAGACTAAAGCCTCAGTTGAACTTCACGTGCACACTCATGTGACCGACTGGCTCGATTCGGTCTTATGTAGCAACATTTGAAATTGTGTTTTTTACATTGGATAAAAGTAGAAACTCAGAGCTAGAAAATGGTATGTCATACACTACAGTTGAAGAACAATGGGAAAATAATTCTACTTTGAAAGTTGATACACTTGTAACCCCACTTTTGAGAAAATGGCCCTTGAATGTTTTGGTACACCTACTGGAGAGCTCTTCTTTGTCTACATTTAAGTCATTTAGCAGACGCTCTTATCCAGAGCGACTTACAGGAGCAATTAGGGTTAAGTGCCTTGCTCAAGGGCACATTGACAGATTTTTCACCTAGTCAGCTCTGGGATTAGAACCAGCAACCTTTCGGTTACTAGCACAATGCTCTTAACCACTAAGCTACCTGTCTACACCCATTCAGCATCATTCACACCCTCTTAAGCCTTAGCCCACCCATCTCTTTAAGGATTCACATGTGAGGCATTTGCTAAACAGTGTGATTAGTTTAGTAAACAACCAAAGATTTCAAGACTAAAAGTGGTGAAAGTAGTAGCCTACAATCAGGAAAAACTGCATGTAAAAATATACTTTATCTTGTCCTTGGCCTTTATCCTAATCTGACTTTGGTGCAGGTCATGTTGTTCTTCACATTACCATCTCTGGTAAACCCACACTATATCAAATAAACTAAAAAGTTGATTTGTTACATGCACAGGATACAGAAGGTGTAAACAGTACAGTGAAATTTACTTTACAGATATTAGATATATTCAATATTTTATAATTATTAGATGATGCTTACCTGACACACTTGTCTAAATTGATGGGTCATGTGAAGGAAATGCTATAACCAACCCCCAGCCACATCTAGCTAAGTGGATGGGTCACTATTGTCTAGACATGTACACATGTTCATGAAATACAATAGATGGCCGTAATCATCCCCAGACACAACTGGATAACTTGATGGGTCATATAATCATCTGGCAAAGTGTTTTGTTTAGACGTGTAGCTAGCTAAACAATGACCCGTATAATCCCAACTCATTCTACTACCAACCAATACAAACATTGTCATACAGTAGCTGTAGTATGAATCTCCAGGTAGCTAAAGCTAACCAACCAGGTTCAACGTTAGCTAGCTAACATTAGGCTATAACGAAAGATGCAAATGGATTTTTGATTCAAATAATATTACTACACAGATCATACACGTAACGTTAGCTAGCAAGCCAGCAAGCTAACGTTTGCTAGTTAGCTAACAGTACACTTTAACTTGCAATGAAAACGACTTTCTGACAAAATTAGAAACTTATAATATCTGAAAATGTAGCTAGACTCTTACCCGTATACATGGATGAATGCTTCACGGCAGACTGGAACCATTTAACTCTGTTTTGTTTGTAGCTACATCTTGTTTGGCCAGCGTTGTGTCATGTCACTCCGGTTCATACTGACCGTGGCATGTACAGAAAGTAGCAAATCACTTTTTCCAACTGATCTGTCAATAGCGCCTGCTAAATTCAGGGCATCAATTTTGTTGAGAAAAGTAGCAAAACTTTTGTAGTTCTCGATGGCTAACGTTATATATTTCAAAAAACGGCGCAGTAGAAAGGACTATCAACACATACTGAGCAGCTCACATTATACGTGGTCCTCTGTAGCTCAATTGGTAGAGCATGGCGCTTGTAACGCCAGGGTAGTGGGTTCGATCCCCGGGACCACCCATACGTAAAAATGTATGCACACGTGACTGTGAGTCGCTTTGGATAAAAGCGTCTGCTAAATGGCATATTATTATAAAAAGAAGCATGCTACATGGTAGACCCATCCAAACTCATCTCCCGGCATGTCCAGTCCATCCATTATCTCAGCCAACCATGGCTAGCGGGAAGGTTTCTCTCTTTCCGTGGCTAAACCAACTAGGCTCCTAATTTAACCATTTTATTTGTATTTACAGATGGAATACAAGTTTGTTATTAAGGCACATGAAAGTCCACATGTTCCAGAAGGTATTTCTACCCCAAAATGCATTTTGATAAAAAAAATATTGTTTACATTAAAATGCATCTCCTGTGAAGTAGTGACGTGCGACATACGTATAGTTTTCTGAAACGAGTCACATATTGCAATCTGAGAAAAACAAAGCATGCGCGCGTATGACACTTTCTGTCTTAAGTGGTAATAACACAGATATGTCTATCAGACAGTGCCAGAGCTAATCAATAGATATTCACATTCACTGACACACTTCGGCTATCTTAGGTGACAGCACACACACACACACACACACACACACCATGCTGTTTTGCCATACAATAACGGTCTACATTTGGGTCGATTTAAAACACAGAACAAGTGAAGAAGGTCACTCTACGATTTAATTACTTAATTACTTATTAAATTACTTAATAACTGTATTTCATTAATAAAGCACTTTTAACAATCCCCCAAAATCTAACATTGGTATTTAAATTAAATTAAAAGCGTACCAGATCGCGCTTCAGTAGTTGAACTAAAGGCAAACGAGCCACATACTGTACTGTAGGCATAAAGCAGGCACAAATGCGTTAAAAAACAAACTGAAAGTCAATTTAACAGAGCTATAAATAGTGCCTTTAGAGCACATTAGCGTTGGACTGAGACACTCTTGGCTCATCCATCCATTGATCTATTAATTCACAGGAACAGCTTTCTCCAGTCACTTTTCACACTACATGCAAGAGCAGATACTTATACACTATTGTTCAGTGGAAAAAAATACATTCTCGCAACAGTCTTACTGCAGGGGATTCTGTTCCTGGCAGCTGATACACCGTAGTCTGTAAGAATTCCCATGTTGGGGCACAGTGGGTAAGTTGATATCAAACACATAATAGGACTTGAAGCACACATCCAGTGCCCCAGGCAGTGCACCTTGCTCCAATGCCGATCCACTAATGACTGTAAAGACCTGTGAGCAGTCCCCAAGAGCCAACACAAATGGATAGGGTCTTGTCGCCTCCGCCTGGTGCAGGTACTCAACCATTTAGGTCCCAACCTGTTAGAGAATTCATTTGATTTTAGAATATGAGGACTTGTGCAAAGCATAGAGGCACACTGACAATGCCATCACACACAATTTATTTTGTATATTTTATAGCCATTTACATCAATCAACACCCAATCCCTGTTTGATGTCTACATCTTCCGTTAATTTGGGGCTGGGGCTCATAGGTCCACTAACCACGTTGCCAGCCAACCATTTAATGCGGCTCAATTACCAGACGCTTGAAAAAAGTCACAACTGGGCTGATGGAATTTTATAAATGCCTACAGACAATTTGTTCATTCGATATAGCGTATGTATTTTTGTGTCGTTAAAATTAATTAAGCGAGAAATGGCAGTGGAAACTCCTTTATGAGCAAATATTGATATAATAACCATCATATCGAAGTAAACTTGGAGTCAAGCGATGATATGTTGTGTGGTCCTCCCACTACGACTCGGGAAAGCATGCAGTTTATTAGGCTACAGGTTAAATAAATTATGATGAACTTCACAGGATTGTGAATGCGCAAGGTGATGAACTTGATGCTCCTTTCCAATAAATATTGAGGGTCTTATTCTGGTGACATGATGATCGATGCTTGGCTGCCGTTAGACAAAGAGAAAATAATATCGCTCTTATCCATAATAATCTCATAGCATATACTGAACAAAAATATAAACGCAATATACAACAATTTCGATGATTTTACAGTTCATATAAGGAAATCAGTAAATTGAAATAAATGTATTAGGCCCTAATCCATGGATTTCACATGACCGGGCAGGTGCGCAGCCATATGTGGGCCTGGGAGGGCATAGGCCCACCCACTTGGGAGCCAGGCCCACCCACTGGGGAGCCAGGCCCAGCCAATCAGAATGAGTTTTTACCCACAAAGGGGCTTTATTACAGACAGAAATACTCCTCAGTTTCATCAGCTGTTCGGTTGGCTGGTGTCAGACCATCCCGCAAGTGAAGAAGCCGGATGTGGAGGTCCTGGGCTGGCATGGTTACGCGTGGTCTGCGGTTGTGAGGCCGGTTGGACGTACTGCCAAATTCTCTAAAACAACGTTGAAGGTGGCTTAAGGTAGAGAAATCAACATTCAATTCTCTGGCAACTGCTCTGGTGGACATTCCTGCAGTCAGCATGCCAATTGCATGCTCCATCAAAACTTGAGACATCTGTGGCATTGTGTTGTGCAACAAAACTGCACATTTTAGAGTGGCCTTTTATTGTCCTCAGCACAAGGTGCACCTGTGTAATGATCATGCTGTTTAATCAGCTTCTTGATAAGCCACACCTGTCAAGTGGATTAATTATCTTGGCAAAGGAGAAATGCTTGCTAACAGGAATATAAACAAATTTGTGCACAAAATTTGAGAGAAATAAGCTTTTTGTGCGTATGGAAAATTTCGGGGATCTTTTTTATTTCAGTTCATGAAACCAACACTTTACATGTTGCGTTTATATTTTTGTTCAGTATGGATAGCCTCCCCCACTGTATGTGCGAGATGTTGGCTAGAGCGCATGTGCCAAGACCAGACTGGGCACTTGCTATATAACGCAACAGTTTGTGACAAAACCATCAGTAGAGTTGAACATGCGATAGAAACCCAGTAAACTTTTTTTTTCTCCTCCCTATACCTATCCACTATCTAAACTGACAGGCTGCAAGTCAATGAAGGACTTTCTGGTCTCACTGAAGCTGGGTCAGAACGTCTTCCTGCCCGTCTTGTAGACTGGTGTTGGGAGGACCACTGGCAGAAGTCTTAAAGTGATGTCACCTTGTGTATCTGGAGAGAAGAATGTTTAGTGAATTAACTTGATTGTTTCCGGTAAAAAGTGAATGACCATCTGAGGCACCAACAGCAGGGTCATTAAAAACAATACCTGCACTTCCAAGAGAAGACCTTGGGCCTGCTTCTCTCTGGGCTGGCGAAGCAAAGACCGCATTCTAGTTATCAGTGAGTTTCCCAGAGCAGTCCGGGTTTAAAATGTAGAAGTCCTGTGCAATCTGAAGCAAAGCAGACAAGTACTTTTTTTGTAATATTTTATTTTACTTTTTGTTTTTTTGACAAACAAAAACATACATTGAGAAAAACAATAGACAACTTAATATTTACATACATATCCACAAACAGTAATGACATCACACTTGCTCAGATCCACGTTCCCACCGTATCTTCACCCAATGCTGTTTCTAATGTTTGTGAGACTCTGCCTGATATGACTTCAAATTGTGTTTATATTGTAGCCAGACAAACAATTACTTTTCCATTGCAGTTAGTCAGTGCACCTCCTGACTACAGAGTCTGGGATGGCTTTTTGATGTTGTCGGCACAATGCGTCGATGACGAAGGGGGTTGAGCTTTTACAGGTTGGCTCTCCTCTGTGTCTTTCTCACTCAAAAACCAACAGCCCCTTCTATTACAATGGCTGGATTTTCAAATCCAAACAATGAGAGGTCTCAACCCTGAGGGGAAAAAAAAAAACTTTGAGAGAACCAAGAGATCCAAAACCCATTGCACAATTTATTAGCGAATATTGCATTAACCCCACTAGAGTCGATTGACGCACCAGTGCCTCTTTGCTTGACATCATGGGAAAATGACAAGAAATCTGCCAAGACCCCAGAATTTATTTTTTAGACCTCCACAAATCTGGTTCATCCTTGGGAGCATTTTCCAAATGCCTGAGGGTACCACGTTCATCTGTACAAACAATAGTACGCAACTATAAACACCATGGGACCATGCAGCCGTCATACCGCTCAGGAAGGAGACCCGTTCTGTCTCCTAGAGATGAACGTACTTTGGTGTGAAAAGTGCAAATCAATCCCAGAACAACAGCAAAGGACCTTGTGAAGATGCCGGAAGGAAACAGGTACAAAAGTATCTATATCCACAGTAAAACGAGTCCTATATCGACATAACCTGAAAGGCCGCTCAGCAAGGAAGAAGCCACTGCTCCAAAACCGCCATAAATAGAGTCAGACTACGGTTTGCAACTGCACATGTGACAAAGATCGTACTTTTTTGAGAAATGTCCTCTGATCTGATGAAACAAAAATAGAACTGTTTGCCCATAATGACCATCGTTATGTTTGGAGGAAAAAGGGGGTCCCTTGCAAGCCGAAGAACACCATCCCAAACGTGAAGCACGGAGGTGGCAGCATCATGCTGTGGGGGTGCTTTGCTGCAGGAGAGACTGGTGCACTTCACAAAAGAGATGGCATCATGAGGAAGGAAAATTATGTGGCTATATTGAAGCAACATCTCAAGACATCAGTCAGGAAGTTAAAGCTTGGTCGCAAATTGGTCTTCCAAATAGACAATGACCCCAAGCATACTTCCAAAGTTGTGCCAAAATGGCTTAAGGACAACAAAGTCAAGGTATTGGAGTGGCCATCAGAAAGCCCTGACCTCAATAATATAGAACTTTTGTGGGCAGAACTGAAAAAGCGTGTGCGAGCAAGGAGGCCTACAAACCTGACTCAGTTACACCAGCTCTGTCAGGAGGAATGGGCCAAAATTCACTCAACCTATTGTGGGAAGCTTGTGGAAGGCTACCCGAAACGTTTGACCTAAGTTAAACAATTTAAAGGCAATGCTACCAAATACTAATTGAGTGTATGTAAACTTCTGACCCACTGGGAATGTGATGAAAGAAATAAAAGCTGAAATAAATAATTCTCTCTACTATTATTCTGACATTTCACATTCTTAAAATAAAGTGGTGATCCTAACTGACCTAAGACAGGATTAAATGTCAGGAATTGTGAAAAACTGATTTTAAATGTTTTTGGCTAAAGTGTACGTAAACTTCCGACTTCAACTGTATATAAAAGGTGGCATTTACAAAATACTAATTGCACATAAGGCTTTTATGTTCTTCTTTAACTTCAGGCTATAGTCGAGTCGTCCAAAAGCATGAGCGTTTCCTGGTCCATCTCTTCCGCTGCAAAAGAGAGTACCTAATCAGTTGCACAACTGAATGCATTAAATCGATTTGTGTCTTCCGCATTTAACTCACCCGCTCTGAATCAGAGAGGTGGGGGGGTTGCATTAATCGACATCCACAGTGCCCAGGACGCAGTTATTGTTAGGGGTTAACTGCCTTGCTCAAGGGTAGATTGGCAGATTTCTCCACCTTGCTGGCTCAGGGATTCGAACCAGCGACCTATCAGTTTCTGGCCCAAAGCTCTTAACTGCTAGGCTTAACCGCTAGAGGGGAGATTGTAAAGGACAGTTTCACCCACATTTCTAAATTAAATACTTTGAGGGAAGGGTTGATAAGCCAGGTCAAATGGTTGAACAAAGGCAAGGCAGTGAGGAAAGAGCTAAATGAATAGGGGCGGCAGTAGCTTCGAGGTTCGAAAGGCAGGACGATATTCCAACCCCACCGAGCTGCATGCTGGGATATCTGCAGGGAGTGATCCGTCAGCCAGAGGGTTACCAGCTACAATGTCTCTTTGTACTACATACTGCTGTTGTGCCCTTGAGCAAGGCACTTTACCCCTAAACTCCCAGCCTGTGATATGTGTGTTGTGTGTCAGGTTGGTCACTATGACAGAATATCTGTGCAATTGATCAATAAAGCAAGGATGGTCAAATGAAGGTCAGACTATCTATGGTAGAAGTGCATGTAACGTGTCTAGTCCCAAAGTGGTTCTAAGAGTCTCTGGTGAAGTTCAGTCTTTCATATTTCCATTAAGGTTGTACTCCTGGTTATCGATGACAATGTGGAAGACGTAGATGCTGTTTTACACAGGGTCAATGAAAATCAGTGTTTCCCCTCCAAGATCTTTAGGCGTTGGACTTGAAGTCCAATGGGGTCTCCCGGTGCAGGTTTGAATCCTGCTCGCAGCTCTATGACAAAACAGTCCTTCTTTAAATATTTGAACTACACCATATATACAAAAGTATGTGGAGACCCCTTCAAATTAGTGGATTTGACTATTTCAGCCACACTGACAGGTGTATAAAATTGAGCACACCGCCATGCAATCTCCTTAGACAAACAATGGCAGTAGAATGGCTTAATGAAGAGCTCGGTGACTTTCAACGTGGTACCGTCATAGGATGTCACCTTTCCCACACAAGCTCACAGAACGGGACCTCCGAGTGCTGAAGCGTGTAGCGCGTAAAATCGTCTGTCGTCAGTTGCAACAATCACTACTGAGTTCCAAACTGCCTCTGGAAGCAACGTCAGCACAAGAACTGTTCATCGGAAGCTTCATGAAATGGGTTTCCATGGCCGAGCAGCCGCACACAAGCCTAAGATCACCATGCGAAATGCCAAGCATCGGCTGGTAGTGGTGTAAAGCTTGCCACCATTGGACTCTGGAGCAGTGGAAACTCGTTCTCTGGAGTGATGAATCATGCATCACCATCTGTTTTTCATGGTTCAGGCTCCTTAGTTCCAGTGAAGAGAAATCTTAAGGCTACAGCATACAATGACATTCTATATGATTCTGTGCTTCCAACAGTTTTTGTAGCATGTTTGATAAATATTTCAATTAGGCTCTTCAACATGAATACTTTTTTCTTTGTATAAATTAGCTGCATAAGCTGCGATGGCCGAGTGCTTGAGGCGGTTGGTCTTGAAATCCAATGTGGTCTCCCCGCGCATGTTCGAACCTTGCTTGCAGTGCATAGCCCACTTGTGCTTTCTCCCGATCACTTTAACCACACAGCTATCGCAACCGTGGGAATTCAAGTATCGGGATTCGGACACAGACTTGTCGCTGCAAAATTGGAAACTTGACGCCATCTTGACGCCAAAAAAAACCTAAATAATATCCAAAGCTGTGAAGGTTGGCCAGTTTAAACTTCGAGTCAAAACGCAAGGTGTGGAGAAGTGCTCAAAACTAATACGCTACTGCACAGAATGCCTGGGACACTTTTTCAGGTTTGAACTATGTATCCTCAACACAATCTCAGTGCCTTCACAACAGACCCCCTGGAACACACCAAGTGCCTTCACAACAGACCCCCTGGAACACACCCAGTGTCTTCACAACAGACCCCCTGCAACACACCCAGTGCCTTCACAACATACCCCCTGCAACACACCCAGTGCCTTCACAACAGACCCCCTGGAACACACACAGTGCCTTCACAACAGACCCCCTGGAACACACACAGTGTCTTCACAACAGACCCCATGGAACACACCTGTGCCTTCACAACAGACCCCTGGAACACACCCAGTGTCTTCACAACAAACCCCCTGGAACACACCCAGTGTCTTCACAACAGACCCCCTGGAACACACCCAGTGTCTTCACAACAGACCCCCTGGAACGCACCCAGTCTCTTCACAACAGACCCCCTGGAATACACCTAGTGTATTCACAACAGACCCCCTGGAACACACCCAGTGTCTTCACAACAGACCCCCTGGAACACACCCAGTGTCTTCCCACATCATGTGGTTCATACCCTGTTGCAGGTGGATCTGTACCTTGTAGACGAAGAAACATTGCTACTAAAAAGAAAACCAACTGCTCCCCCAGAATTACAACCGTCTTCCACCACCTGGTCTCCTTATGTTTTTCATGTACCTAGGGGAGTCTCGCCTCGCCTCATGCTTCCTGAACTCTTGCGGAGACAAAGTGGCTGCACCTGGACACAAGTGCCGCACCTGGGCTAACTCATCAAACCCTGCAAACTGGACAACTCAAATGTCAGCGTGTCGGGCCTGTCAGGAGCCATTCATCTCCCCCTCAATCCCACCTCCTAAATACAATACATTTTGTTCTGTGCGAGTTATTATTTAGTATACTTTTTTTTCTGACTTTCTATGTATGATGAATTATCAGTTTAATGGTTCCTGTTGTATTAAATGCCATAATCCTAACTTTAATTAAATTATTTTGACCAACATATCAGAGGTACAGTATATATTTACTTAGGCTCAGCCTCCCCTAACTGGAGAATGTACTGAACTCACACCATGGATGTGCAAAGTACAAGGTAAGCAGCTAAAATACAATTTTGAAGAAGATTTTCAAAGGGATACACTTTTGCACAGTTTTATGATGGATGTTTTTAATGTTTCACTGATGATAGGAGGCAAGGGAAAATAATGTTTTATTCTTCACAGGAACCGAAGCAATTATTTCTGCAATATGATAGCCTGTATGGTGTGAGATGAAATCATTAGAAGCCACAGTCCCCACTGTGCACTCAAAAGACTTGCTGGAGACAGACATTCACAATTATTCCACTCCAACCTCTGCCGCAACTCTTGTTGAAACATGTAATACTTTTCATTCATTCAATAAAATACCGGAGTAGTGGTCGAACTGGTATTGTGGGATTACCATTGTTGTGCTAGTTGTGTGATAATACTAGTGATAGTAGTTGTAGAGAGAATGAAGTAGCGTGGCAGTAATGATGAAACATATTGGAAGAGTATCTGTGTAGTAGATTGACCTCATCCATGTGAGGTAAAGACATGGATAATAGACTCTTCCTCCTTCCGCGTGTTCAACCCTGTGCTCGAAGTGCAGCAATCCCCAATTTAGCTTCGCGTAGCTTCACTTTTAAAATTAAGTCGGAGCGACAGTCTGGAGGAATTCGTAACTGGGTCATTGTGAGTTTTTGTTTTGTGGGCACTTCATCACTCTGTGGGGAGCTTGTCAATGATGACCATGGGGGCCTGTGTCACATGATTTACAAGGATGATAGCAATGCATGTACTAATACTAGTAATACCGTTTTATTGGACATTTAAGTAGGTCAACCTGAACAGAGTTATTGTCAGACAAAGGGGGGCCTTCGGAGAGCACAAACACACTCATCCATCAAACGCATACACCCTTAAGTTAAGCCGCTATCTTCCGCTGTGGAAATATAATTTTGGTGCGGAAATGGCTATTGAATGCATTTTAGTCCTATGAAACTTTTCAATGTGAGTTTGAAGGTACAGATGTCGGATCTTGACTTGATCACTCTTTTGTTGCGGAGAATTTTCCTGATGCATCAGGAAATTCAAATGAGCCTCGTGATTGGCCAAAAATCTGCCCGTTTTCTTTCTCTCCATTCGGGGGGCAGTCGAGTCATTGGGATAAGCGTTCATTATCTTAAAATAATGTTCTCTCTCGCTCAAAAGTTATAGGCCTAGGGTCCTATTACTGCAACATTCAAATGTACAAAAATGTATCTGAAATGCAGCCATACACATCAACAACCGTCGTTTTATATAGATAGCTTAACAACACAAGATAGTCATTGGTCTCCACTAGGCTACGACATACAAGTGTCTAGTTTATCCAAAGGTGACGAGATGAACTGTTAAAATTAGAGTTCAATGGTGGCCTGGGGTGGTTTAGCAGGAAGTGCCACTGCCTTCAGCACACACATATAGGCCCACTGTGTTGGTGTTGGTTCGATTCTGGCACAAATGACGCAATCTCCAGATTGACTTGATGTATTTACACATTTCAAATATGGACGGTCCAGGGTCATTTCTTATTTTTCTTGATGAGAAATGGCCAAACCAGACACTTTTGGATAACATAAATAGGAAACCAATGAAATAATAACAGTAGGCTACGCCAACATTAGTTTCCATTCATACAAAGTGGCGGGTAAATTGCCACAGTTGATTTGCCGCGGTAAACAAGGAAATACTTTATTTATATTGTACAGAATGCTTGTAAAAAATAAATGGCCTTTAGCCTGTTCAAAAAGGACTAAGTTGTTCCGGTGATAATACCAACCAGAGGGCGAACATATCTTGAAAGACTTTGGTTGCAAGCAGAACTAAGGAGGAGAGGAAGAGGCGCACTCTCGCCAAAATAAGCCCAATGTGTTTCTATGGGCTTAATATACAGACCTAAGCTTGTCGTCTGCCTTCCTGCTTTTGGGACGACTCCCATTGTTAGGGCGGAGACATGAGCCTCTTGTCATTATTTACATATCTCTGACGAACGTAACACCGACATAATCTTTTAGGGAGTGGTAGAGGTGACCAATAATGGTTGCAATTGAGATCAGCTGTGCAGGTGAATTTAGCGCATATTGATGGTTTAGAGAGATCTCAGTTGGTGATAATCTAGTGCCATCAATGGTTGCAATAGGCCCCTTGTTATTTGATTATATTCCTATAGGCTACATTTTGTAGGCCAACCATTATCCTATTAATAGTCACATAAAGAACGATAATCTACTGTTTGTGTTTCCCTGGCTGAGTTGATGAGCTGATTTGGGCCATCAGTTGATTGACAGACGTAGGCCTACTGCAGAATGATCAACTTTCCTCCAGTGTGGATGCTCGCCCACGTTTTATAGTTAGGCTATGTATAATTTGCAGAGTTGGGTAGAGTACTGAAAATCTGTAAAGTAAAACTACTTTTTTTTTAGGGGTAGATCAGCTTTAATTTTGCAGATAGATTGTAACTTCCATCAATGTAATTGTCTGCATCACTTCCAATCCCCCATATGTTTTTTTCTCGCATAAAAACAATATATACATATATACATATATACACATATAAATACATATATATACACATATCCTTTAAAAAAATATATTTCCCTTTATTACTTTCCAACCCCACCACCCCTTCCCTAATTGGAGTAAACTAGTGAACAACAATGCTTAGGCCTCTACTTCCAGCTTATACATACTATATACATTTTATGGACACAGTCAATTTTACAATAATTCAATTTTGTTTGTTTTTACTCCTGAACTTCCTCTACCCTCAACCTCTCCGGTCATTTTCATGATGTCCATCTGGTTTGCTTCTATATGCCATATCTTTATAACTGTGCTCTTTCACAAAATCTCTCAACCTATAACCTATATACAGTTACAGGGAAAAAGTATTTGATCCCTTGCTGATTTTGTACGTTTGCGCACTGACAAAGAAATGATCAGTCTATAATTTTAATGGTAGGTTTATTTGAACAGTGAGAGACAGAATAACAACAAACAAATCCAGAAAAACGCATGTCAAAAATGTTATACATTGATTTGCATTTTAATGAGGGAAATAAGTATTTGACCCCCTCTCAATCAGAAAGATTTCTGGCTCCCAGGTGTCTTTTATACAGGTAATGAGCTGAGATTAGGAGCACACTCTTAAAGGGAGTGCTCCTAATCTCAGCTTGTTACCTGTATAAAAGACACCTGTCCACAGAAGCAATCAATCAGATTCCAAACTCTCCACCATGGCCAAGGCCAAAGAGCTCTCCAAGGATGTCAGGGACAAGATTGTAGACCTACACAAGGCTGGAATGGGCTACAAGACCATCGCCAAGCAGCTTGGTGAGAAGGTGACAACAGTTGGTGCGATTATTCGCAAATGGAAGAAACACAAAATAACTGTCAATCTCCCTCGGCCTGGGGCTCCATGCAAGATCTCACCTCGTGGAGTTGCAATGATCATGAGAACAGTGAGGAATCAGCCCAGAACTACACGGGAGGATTTTGTCAATGATCTCAAGGCAGCTGGGACCATAGTCACCAAGAAAACAATTGGTAACACACTACGCCGTGAAGGACTGAAATCCTGCAGCGCCCGCAAGGTCCCCCTGCTCAAGAAAGCACATATACAGGCCCATGTTTATTTTCAATTTACACATCTGATTAATCTATTTACTCTTTATGCCAATGGCAAGGTGGCTAGTTGGCCAACAAACAGAGATCATATGGTGAGCTAAAAACAGGAGATACATTTTTTTTTACGGAGTAAAAAGTGAGTTACTTCTTTCAGAAATGACTAGAGTAGAGTGTAAGTACAGCCCACAGAGAGTAACTACAACAGTACTAGTTCCTCCAGGCAGTACAGCCCACAGAGAGTAACTAGGACAGTACTAGTTCCTCCAGACAGTACAGCCCACAGAGAGTAACTACAACAGTACTAGTTCCTCCAGACAGTACAGCCCACAGAGAGTAACTAGAACAGTACTAGTTCCTCTAGACAGTACAGCCCACAGAGAGTAACTAGGACAGTACTAATTCCTCCAGACAGTACAGCCCACAGAGAGTAACTAGAACAGTACTAGTTCCTCCAGACAGTACAGCCCACAGAGAGTAACTACAACAGTACTAGTTCCTCCAGACAGTACAGCCCACAGAGAGTAACTAGAACAGTACTAGTTCCTCCAGACAGTACAGCCCACAGAGAGTAACTAGAACAGTACTAGTTCCTCCAGACAGTACAGCCCACAGAGAGTAACTAGAACAGTACTAGTTCCTCCAGACAGTACAGCCCACAGAGAGTAACTACAACAGTACTAGTTCCTCCAGACAGTACAGCCCACAGAGAGTAACTAGGACAGTACTAGTTCCTCCAGACAGTACAGCCCACAGAGAGTAACTAGAACAGTACTAGTTCCTCCAGACAGTACAGCCCACAGAGAGTAACTAGAACAGTACTACTTCCTCCAGACAGTACAGCCCACAGAGAGTAACTACAACAGTACTAGTTCCTCTAGACAGTACAGCCCACAGAGAGTAACTAGAACAGTACTACTTCCTCCAGACAGTACAGCCCACAGAGAGTAACTAGAACAGTACTACTTCCTCCAAATATTCAAAGGGCGGTAGTGGGCCGGATTCAAACCCATGCCTAGTCTAGCATATGGGTGCCGTTGTCAGTGGCTATACCAACTGGACCACACAGGCACTGAGATGGCAATTAATTTATTTTGTCAATTTCTTGCCTTGAACATATAATAAAACAAAAAATACATCTACCCCCTACAAATATTTTCAATTTATTATAATCCACACGAGACGCGCTGTAGCCTGCACGTAGTCTAGATATGCTACTTGAACTGACGCCCAGTGGGCCTGCGGTCTAGGTTATTGTATAGCCTACAAACATCACTTCCAACTGCAGCGATTCTAAATATTAAATAGACATTAAAATCCTCCTGCTGCAGGATTATTTGCCTCCTGCGACGAAATGGGTCATATTACGATCCGACATCTGTAGTACGCAGAAGAAAAAAAAAAGTTTACTGGGGAAATGTAGCACTAAAGTAGATACGACAAAAACCTGCATGTATGAATGATATTCAATACATTTAGACTACCATAACAGTGTATTTTCACCACTTACTACAAACTGAACCATATTAGAATGTTGAGAGGAATGTGTCTGTTTTCTAGCTGTTATTCAGTGGGCCCATCAAACAATTTATTTGACCTGGGCATGGCTAGAATACTCTAATTAAGTTTTGTTAAATGAGTGATAGCAATTAATACGTGGGATGGGTGGTAGCGTAGTGGTATAGTCCGTGTGATGACTGTTTGGCTGTTACAGTTGAAGTCGGAAGTTTACATACACCTTAGCCAAATACATTTAAACTCAGTTTTTCACAATTCCTGACATTTAATCCTGGTAAAAATTCCCTGTTTTAGGTCAGTTAGGATCACCACTTTATTTTAAGACTGTGAAATGTCAGAATAATAGTAGAGAGAATGATTTCTTTCAGCTTTTATTTCTTTCATCACATTCCCAGTGGGTCAGAAGTTTACATACACTCAATTAGTATTTAGTAGCATTGCCTTTAAATTGTTTAACTTGGGTCAAACGTTTCGGGTAGCCTTCCAGAAGCTTCCCACAATAAGTTGGGTGAATTTTGGCCCATTCCTCCTGACAGAGCTGGTGTAACTGAGTCAGGTTTGTAGGCCTCCTTGCTCACACACACTTTTCCAGTTCTGCCCACAAATATTCTATAGGATTGAGGTCAGAGCTTTGTTATGGCGACTCCAATACCTTGACTTTGTTGTCCTTAAGCCATTTTGGCACAACTTTGGAAGTATGCTTGGGGTCACTGTCCATTTGGAAGACCCATTTGCGACCAAGCTTTAACTTCCTGACTGATGTCTTGAGATCTTGCTTCAATATATCCACATAATTTTCCTTCCTCATGATGCCATCAATTTTGTGAAGTGCACCAGTCCCTCCTGCAGCAAAGCACCCCCACAGCATGATGCTGCCACCCCCGTGCTTCCCGGTTGGGATGGTGTTCTTCGGCTTGCAAGCCGCCCCCTTTTTCCTCCAAACATAACGATGGTCATTATGGCCAAACAGTTCTATATTTGTTTCATCAGACCAGAGGACATTTCTCCAAAAAGTACGATCTTTGTCCCCATGTGCAGTTGCAAACCGTAATCTGTCTTTTTAACGGCGGTTTTGCAGCAGTGGCTTCTTCCTTGCTGAGCGGCCTTTCAGGTTATGTCGATATTGGACCCGTTTTACTGTGGATATAGATACTTTTGAACCTGTTTCCTCCAGCATCTTCACAACGTCCTTTGCTGTTGTTCTGGGAATGATTTGCACTTTTCGCACCAAAGTACGTTCATCTCTAGGAGACAGAACGCGTCTCCTTCCTGAGCGGTATGACGGCTGCGTGGTCCCATGGTGTTTATACTTGCGTACTATTGTTTGTACAGATGAACGTGGTACCTTCAGCTGTTTGGAAATTGCTCCCAATGATGAACCAGACTTGTGGAGGTCTACAATTTTTTTTCTAAGGTCTTGGCTGATATCTTTTGATTTTTCCCATGATGTTAAGCAAAGAGGCACTGAGTTTAAAGGTAGGCCTTGAAATACATCCACAGGTACACCTCCAATAGACTAAAATTATGTCAATTAGCCTATCAGAAGCTTCCAAAGCCATGACATAATTTTCTGGAATTTTCCAAGCTGTTTAAAGGCACAGTGAACTTAGTGTATGTAAACTTCTGACCCACTGGAATTGTGATACAGTGAATTATAAGTGAAATAATCTTTCTGTAAACAATTGTTGGAAAAATGACTTGTGTCATGCACAAAGTAGATGTCCTAACCGACTTGCCAAAACTATAGTTTGTTAACAAGACATTTGTGGAGTGGTTGAAAAACAAGTTTTAATGACTCCAACCTAAGTGTATGTAAACTTCCGACTTCAACTGTACCTCCTCTGAGTCACAGTATCTTGCAACAACTGCCAGACGTGGAATGTCATTCACATCAACAGCCACACTAAACACAGATGCATCTTTGAACGCTACAGTTTGCTGCTCCTTTCCATTTTCAACCATCTCGGTAACGCGCCTTTCAACAGTTCTGGCAGACAGAGGCATGTCTTTTATCTTTGAGATGATTGCTTCTTTGTTAGGCAATCCTTCAAATAAAGCCTGCGAACTACTGAGGAAAGCCTCCTTGATATATTCCCCATCAGTAAATGGTTTTCCATGTTTAGCAATGCACTGCAGAACTTTGTAGAACCCCTCTGTAGCTTGATTTTTAACTGCATGTAGATTTGTAAACACACTGCTTTGCTTTTCATACCTGGACACGGCCTTCTTGATTCCTTCATCCTTGTCCGCCTCATCCTTGAGGTTTTTCTCATGTCTTGTTTCAAAATGACGCTGTACACTTGATGTCCGACAAACAACAGTTTTACAACAGAGAGCGCAAACAGCCTGGCTCTTCAGTAAAACAAATCTATATTCCTTTGTCCAAGAGGCAATACATGAGCGGACATCTGCCTTATTTTTCTTTGCTGATTACATTTTGCGCCCTGAACTTTTTTAAATAACAAAAGAAGTCTTGCTAGCTGCTAGCCATGTGAAAACGAATCTCTTATCTTCAGTGCTGCCTTGGTTTTGAATTTGGCGGGAGAGGCGAGTCGGGGTCTTCTTCTTCGATGAGGTTTAACGGCGGTTGGCATCCAATAAATGTTACATTACCGCCACCTACTAGACTGGAGTATAACTCCCTTATACTTTGCTTCAAAAAAATAAAAATAAAAAATAATAATAACTTCCATACTCCACTATTTTAATCTATTTATTCCTGCTTCAGGCCAACAGCCTGAAAGGATGGGACACCACCACTTAACACACCCTGTAACTCTTCTGATGTCATGTCTCGCACACCCAAATACCTCTCTGGAGCTGCCACCACAACCTACATTTTTTGCGACTTACGTTCTATCCCTGCAGTATAGTTGATAACCATTGTTATAAAAGCCAAAAATCCAATCTTACTGAAACATATATCACTTGTTGGTTTATCCCTCTGTACTGGTACAGATCTACTACTCACACCATTCCTCTCAGGATCCCTCCCCCTTGACCCATCTTCCTCTACTTTCTTCACTGCCTCAGCATATGACAACTTCTGCACTACTCTAACCCTGGAAACCTCAACCTGCCTCTCTCGCACCGGACATTTCGGATCCCCAGCCCCATGGGCACCCTTACAATTAACATATACCACTACTTTCCCCAGTGCTACACATTCCTTTGTCTCATGCCCTTCTGCACACTTCTCACACCTAGGAACCTCCCTCCTACCCACTGCTGCCACATGCCCATAAGATTGACACCTGTAACAACGTAATGTATTCGGCACAAAAGCTTGTACCGGATAACTTATATATCCTAACATCACTTTGTCGGGCAAAGACTCAACATCAAAACTCAAAATAACTCTTCTGTTTCTCATTTTTACATTTTAGTCATTTAGCAGACGCTCTTATCCAGAGTGACTTACAGTTAGTGAGTGCATCCATTTTCATCCATCTCTCCACTCACGCCACGCTGTCTGCCTCGCACCAAACGACGAGCATCACAAACACCGGGAATCTTCCCCTTCAGTTGGTCAACTTTCACATTTACCGCTACCCCAGTAATCACGCCTTTCAATGGCGCCCTTTTCTTGAGAGAAGAACAATTCACATCTCTTGCCCCCATTCGTTTCACAAAGAGCACCTGCTCCCTTTGACCAGCAGAAACACAAGCAATTATCACTAGACCACTTCTTGTTCCCCTCACCGATTCCACAGCACCCAACTCTGTTTTCACCCACCCTGAAACCACAAATGGATCAGCCAAAAGGCAAGGGTCCACTTTTTCCTACTGTCACAGACTCATCTTTATTCTGACCCTCGGTGCAAACCTCGGGCTCTGAGAACTTCACCACACCTACCACCTCCGATACTTCCCCCTCGTTCTCTTCCATTTCTCCTCCTGTGTTCAGCTCACTTTGCTAACACTTTCTACCATTCTTCTTCAACAAACCATCTCCCTTTTTCCGCCATTTTTAACAGACTCAAGCTCACAATCTTCCTCCCTCTCTCTCTTAGACCTCCTCTTCCTCTCTTTTTCCCTCCATTCCTCCTCCGTATTCCCAAGTATAACTCTCCTTATGATAGTACTGCACTTCTCCTGAGATACATCTTGTTCTAGCCTTGTCAAGGGACGCCATTTAACCGGCTGTCACAATCTCCGTACAATCAGCACAAACCCCTCAGGATGCAGCGCTCAACAGTGCATCGATCAGCTGCTTCGTCTTGATGTTGTTCTTTATCAATAGCTACCGCGATTATTTTCCATTTCTCTTTCTCCCGGATTCCTCGATTCCTCGAGCTCAGTTCGCCATCCCCATCTCTTGCGCTGAACTAATAATATGAAACTCCTGCAAAAATCATGAAAGCCCATTGGCTAATCAGGATTGCCATACCTTGGGAACTACAAAAATACAGTGAATACCAACGCAATTTCGAAACCAAAACATGCAATTTCGATTATTTTCTCCAGTTATATAAAAAAAAAAAACTGGCAAAAATAAGTGAGATGATAAACGTCAAGCCAAGGCTTGGCACGCCACGCAAAAACAAAAATTAATAAAAATAAAGAATATATATATATATATATATATATATATATATATATATATATATATATATATATATATATATATATATATATATATGCATTTAAAAAAGAAAAGTGAGGCCAGCACTGATGGTGTTCAAATTCATCCCAATGGTGTTCGATGGGGTTGAGGTCAGGGCTCTGTGCAGGCCATTCAAGTTCTTCCACACCAATCTCGACAAACCATTTCTGCATGGACCTCGCTTTGTGCACAGGGGCACTATCATGCTGAAACAGGAAAGGGCCTTCCCCAAACTGTTGTCACAAAGTTGGAAGCACAGAATCGTCTAGAATGTCAATGTATGTTGTAGCATTAAGATTTATCTTCACTGGAACTTAGGGGCCTAGCCCGAACCATGAAAAACAGCCCCAGACCATTATTCCTCCTCCTCCAAACTTTACAGTTGGCACAATGCATTCGGACAGGTAGCGTTCTACTAGCATCCGCCAAAACCAGATCCGTCCGTCGATACTGCCAGATGGTGAAGCGTGATTCATCACTCCAAAGAGCGAGTTTCCA
Organism: Coregonus lavaretus; assembly: GCF_964263955.1. NCBI lineage: Eukaryota > Metazoa > Chordata > Actinopteri > Salmoniformes > Salmonidae > Coregonus > Coregonus lavaretus. The sequence continues at coordinate 44,506,655 of NC_140006.1, read as the reverse complement.
CTGCTCCAGAGTCCAATGGCGGCGAGCTTCACACCACTCCAGCCGACTCTTGGCATTGCACATGGTGATCTTAGGCTTGTGTGTGGCTGCTCGGCCATGGAAACCCATTTCATGAAGATCCGGACAAACAGTTATTGTGCTGACTTTGCTTCCAGAGGCAGTTTGGAACTCGGTAGTGAGTGTTGCAACTGAAGACTTTTTACGGGCTATGCGCTTCAGCACTCGGCAATCCCGTTATGTGAGCTTGTGTGGCCTACCACTTCGTGGCTGAGCCGTTGTTGCTCCTAGACGTTTCCACTTCACAATAACAGCACTTACAGTTGACCGGGGTAGGTCTAGCAGGGCAGACATTTGACGAACTGACTTGTTGGTAAGGTGACATCCTATGACAGTGCCACATTATAAATCACTGAGCCCTTCAGTAAGACCATTCTACTGCCAATGTTTGTCTAATGGCGATTGCATGGCTGTGTGCTCGATTTTATACACCTGCCAGCAACGGATGTGGCTGAAATAGCCGAATCCACTAATTTGAAGGGGTGTCCACATACTTTTGTATATATAGTGTATAGGCACCAAACCAACTTTCACATGTTCATAACTTCTAATGAACTATAACTATATAAAATTGTCCATAAACTCTTGAACCGTTCAAGCTAGAGACACCAAACCAACTTTCAAATGTTCAAGCTATCCTAACTTCAAATTCTTAAAAACTTGTATCGACTATAACTATATAAATGAGCTACATTAGCGTAAAATAACTCACCAACAGTAACTCTTGAACCGTTCAAGCTTGAGACACCAAACCAACTTTCACATGTTCAGGCTATCCTATATTATCATATCCAATCAATAAACCAATTAATCAATCTTTCCGTCTTTAACTAAAACCAGTACCGTTACTACTGCAGTCACTACCACTACTATAATTTATTTCACAACCATAAATACTTTAAAACAAGCTAGCAAGCAACCCCAACATTTTCTTCAGGAAATTTACTTTTCTAGTTTTCAATTACTTTCTTATCTGCCTTAAATGCAGAGTGTGCCAGCCCAAGACAGCAAGTAGGAGGATTCAGACATAACAACACAATGATAACCCTAAATTCCAATGGCATGAGATTGTTGTGTGATGTGCCCTCACTGCTGGAATGCTAAAGCGGGTCCTCAGCCTCAACATCAAAACAACAACTTGTGAGAGAGATCTCTTCAGAGCTGAGGGCAAGAATAACTATTCTTGAGAATCCCTTGTACAAGACTTTCAGGCTCTTATCTTGTATGTTAGGCACTAGTTATGTAGTGCACAACTTTTGACCCATAAAGCTCTGGTCAAAAGTAGTGCCCTATATAGGGAATAGGGTGCCATTTGGGATGAAGCTGTAGAGATGACACATAGCCGATTTCATTTAAGCCGTATAGATTCTACACTATATGTTGTGTCTTGTGAAGGTGTGTGGAGTCCATCTGTTATTAAAATCTGAGCAAAACCTACCGCAGAGACGGCAAGTGTGACAAAGGAGAGACCAACGTTTTTTCCATTGGTCTAACATGGAAAATCACAGAGGTGAAGCTTTTTTCCCTTCTTATAAATGAACATCACATGCAGATTCTAAGAAATCTCTCAAAGATATTACGTGTAAGAGCCTACCATTCAATCCCATGGAATCTGTTTTTTTTTTGTCAATATAGCCACGCAGCACACTGAACATCCACTGTGCCGTTGCATGTTCGGGAATTTTGAGACAGGACAATATGTCCTCGTGAATATCATCCCCCGACATGTATAGCGAACAAAAATCAATGCATGGGCATCTCGGGTCTTCACAGCTAAGCTGGGGAGTTTTTGAATCGTTCAGTTAGAGTTTCCTCTTGATTGCTAGCAATAGCATACATTTTTAATTTAACAGTGTTATCTGACAAAGGTATTGATGTGAGTTTCTGTGCCTCTGCCTCTCCACAAATTGTTTTCACCAATTGTGGCCGGTAATATCAAAGTCTCTGCAATAGTGTGTGGTTTCATAGCGTAGGGGGCCTAGCCATTCACCGTGGGAATGATTCAAGTGCAACGGTCAAGTGCTGCCTTTTCCCATGATCTAAGCCCACTCTCTGGTTGAATTGTATATTTTATGTTTGAATAATTTTCATTTAGATTTTTAAGGTTAACCACATTACAATGGTTTTGAGATGCAAAGACGATATTATAATATTTTTGTATATAATTTATATATTTTCTTCTTCAGGATTTTGGAAATTCTCACATTTTCATATCAGGTGACCCCACGTGGGGCCGCGGCCCCTAGTTTGGGAACCGCTGGTTTAGGCTGGCATACTGTAGGTTGTTTTGAAAGTAAGCAAAGATACTGTATAACTTGGCATTGTGCATACAGTGTATAGGCCTACAGTGACAGAAACAAAGGACTATGCTGTTAGGAATACTTGTCAGTATTACAAATATCCACTGAGAAACCATTAGGAAACTCTTGCTACTCAGTCGACGCACTTTCCACGCCGTCAATTATTTATTCATACCATGGGGCAGCCTACATATTTCAGGTTCAGCAAGAATTGTTTCACAAATCGAAGGAGACATATTCTATTTCCACCACTGAGTCCCCCACAACACATTAATTTCATTTTGTGGCAAGGCTCCTAGGCTCCTGCAGTGATAAATCTAATTAACAGGGCTCGGAGCTGATGTCCGCAACCATTTTTCCCGCGGTTAAACTTGCACCCTGACAGGACATCCGCCTGAACGCGACGACTCGTGGTTTTGAATTAGTACTCTCCAGCCAGTGAATCAGTGGGGGTGAGGTGAGTAAGCTAATGAGGCGGAATGGGAGATGTGATCATATGTATCATTCACTCACCGTTATGGCCAGTAACTCGGGGCGTTGTGTATGAGTGATGGATGGGCGAGAAACCGGCAGGGGACAATTCTCTTTATGGCACCAAAATGGAGGCCATATAAGTAGTCAAATACATAGGACCAGGTAGCTATGGGTAGACAGAATGCAGCTGTATCAAATAAGTCTGATAAATCTATTAGAGCCCGTTTCAGAGACAGAGATAAAGCCTACTAAAACGTTATTTCAATGAAGATTTTCCATAGAGCATGCTTTTTACTCCAGGACTAGGTTAAGGGCCTGTTTCCCGAACACAGATTAAGGTTGGTCCTGGACTAAAAAGCATGCTCAATGGTGAATATAATAATTTATGGGGTGCTTATATTTATCCTGTTACAAACTTCTACAAGAGTGTAATGGAAATGTGTTTCTTGCATAACCCAACTCCCCGGAGACACCCCGCGGGAGGGGAGGGAGGTCACCAATGTCCAGTGACCCTGGAGCAATTGGGGTTAAGCGCCTTGCTCAAGGGCACAGCGAATAGATTTTTCAACTGTTCAGCTCCAGGATTCAAACCAGTGATCTTCTGATTACCGGCCTAACGCTCTAGGCTTAATCTGTGTGCAGGTAACCAGGAGTTTTAATGATGTATTATTAAAACCAGTTGGGAATTAAGACAGGGCAGGGAAAAACATTTATAGATGGAATCTTCAGTATGGGGCATTGTTTCATTTACAATACTGTATATGGGTCTTAATCAAGATGAGTGGCAGTCACTTGAAGGCCCTATTTCAAATTAAAGTGTAATTTGTCACCTTTCTTAGAAATTCATTTTATTTCCATTTCATTTAATTCCATTCCAGTAGTATTCCTGCAGCGAAATGTAATCCCGATTTCAGGCGACAGCCATCATGTCAGTTATTACACTCAAGTCTGGAGGTAATTCATTTTACTGGAGCGGGTAATCGATTAAGGTTGAAAAGGGAGATTGAACAGATACTGTAGCTCACTGCTGCCTTCATTTGGACTGGCGCTCCTTTATTTCCCATTCAGAAAGGGCTAACTTTGGCTAAGCCATTAGCTCTAAATGAAATAGTAGCATGTCCCAGGCCCGAAGCCAGCTCCGATAAACCCAAAGAGCCTTTTAGCCACTGTTCGTTGGTATTGTTACCATAACAATGCAGTGCTGCTTTCCAGTGAATATCCCTTTGGTGTCTGAGTGAGCACTATCAGAACGCAAATCATCTTATCAAGACAATATCTATTGTTTTAATGGGAATTGTAGCCGACTGTAGATTATGTTTCTAGGAGTGGATTTTCTACTAAGATCTGCTTATCAAATGCCTTTGTTGACACTGCCTGTTCCTTACTAGGGCCATCCTACAGCCAGTGTCTATAGGAAGTATATTATTCGTATATTACTTTTTTTTGTAGAAAAAGGTAAATATTTCAAGTAAAGGGATATGCCACATTTATATCAGATACTTTATAAAAAAAATAAGTTGAAGCTGTAGCATGTGAGCAAACTCAGTAAAGGAATGAGAAAGATGCGCTTACTGCCATAATAACACACAAGTGAGATATCCAAAGACAGAGGGGAAATATGAGTTGTTTGGGTTGAGTGTGAATGCATGTATTTGCTTGGTTTAATGATGAGACAGTCCTGTATTACCTACTGAAAATAAGCTGACGTTTGCATTCGAAATCTTCTCTCCCCCAATATCAGCAATGTAATGGTCAAAACAGAACACCTTCTGCTGGAGTTATCTTACATTTTCATTTCAGTCATTTAGCAGACACTCTTATCCAGAGCGACTTACAGGAGCAATTAGGGTTAAGTGCCTTGCTCAAGGGCACATCGACAGATTTTTCACCTAGTCGGCTCAGGGATTAGAACCAGCGAGCTTTCGGTTACTGGCACAACGCTCTTACCCACTAAGCTACCTGCCGCCCTGTCTGGAAATGTGTTTTTATTGGACTAAATTAGGTCTCTACTTTTGGAAAGATCTATTTGGGGCAGTCCTGAGATAAAGTTGATGTCCGGGCCCCCGTGGAAATCTAATTGGCATAATCCAAAAATCCCCATAAAAATCTGTCAGTTTAAGTTAGAGATATCTGTTTTTCTGCACTAGATGCTTCCGCACTTGTGGTGAAAGGTCAGAGCTAGAGCGGTGTTTGTCAGATCATGAGACATCCCGAAGAATTGTCTGTACCGGTTTGGCATAAAATAGATGAGACTCTTAAGAACACGATGGTGTTCTCCGATGGTGTTCTCCGATGGTGTTCTACGACCTCGTTTTGCTCACGATGTGCTTAGGGTCGTTGTCCTGTTGGAAGGTGAACCTTCGCCCCCAGTCTGAGGTTCTGAGCGCTCTGGAGCAGGTTTTCATCAAGGATCTCACTGTACTATGCTCTGTTCATCTTTCCCTCGATCCTGACTAGTCTCCCAGTCCCTGCCGCTGAAAAACATCCCCACAGCATGATGCTGCCACCACCACACTGGTGCCGGGTTTCTTCCAGACTTGACGCTTGGCATTCAGGCCAAAGAGTTCAATCTTGGTTTCATTAGACCAGAGAATCTTGTTTCTCATGGTCTGAGAGTCTTTAGGTGCCTTTTGGCAAACTCCAAGCGGGCTGTCATGTGCCTTTTGACTAAGGAGTGGCTTCCATCTGGCCACTTTACCATAACGTCCTGATTGGTGGAGTGCTGCAGAGATGGTTGTCCTTCTGGAAGATTCTCCCATCTCCACAGAGGAACTCTGGTGCTCTGTCAGAGTGACCATTGGGTTCTTGGTCACCTCCCTGACCACGGCCCTTCTCCCCAATTGCTCAGTTTGGCTGGGCGGCCAGCTCTAGGAAGAGTGTTGGTGGTTCTAAACTTCTTCCATTCAAGAATGATGGAGGCCACTGTGTTCTTGGGGACCTTCAATGCTGCAGAATTTTTTTGGTACCCTTCCCCAGATCTGTGCCTCGACACAATCCTGTCTCGGAGCTCTACGGACAATTCCTTCGACGTCATGGCTTGGTTTTTGCTCTGACATGCACTGTCAACTGTGGGACATTATATAGACAGGTGTGTGCCTTTCTAATCAATTGAATGTACCACAGGTGGACTCCAATCAAGTTATAGAAACATCTCAAGGATGATCAATGGAAACAGGATGCACCTGAGCTCAATTTCGAGTCTCATAGCAAAGGGTCTGAATACTTATGTGAATAAGGTATTTCTGTTTTTTATTTTTAATAAATTTGCAAACATTTCTAAAACCTGTTTTTGCTTTGTCATTATGGGGTATTGTGTGTAGATTGATGAGAAAAAATAATAATTGTAATCCATTTTAGAATAACGTAACGAAATTTTGAAAAAGTCAAGTGGTCTGAATACTTTCTGTGTGCGCTTTACATGTAGGTTGTTTTGCGCTCGTCTGAAGGTCCCCCGGTACCAGTTGAAAAAAATAATGGAAGTATACAGTATATGGAGACTGTTTAGTGCCAAAAATAAGGAGTTAAATACATGTCAACAAAATAACTAATGCTTTCTGATCTTTCTTATATCTCTCAGATATAGGAGAGACACTTCAGAACAAACTTCCTTTAGATTTTTTTGGGGCACTATCTGTTATTCAATGCATTTGTATTGGCTAATAGCGGTAAGGCCAAATAAAAATAATTGTGCTTATTTTTTTTTATATATATACTTCAAGGGGTCTTCAAATTCAAAATCAAATAGAAAAATGATCCTTGGTATGACCTTCTTAAAACAATTCCATATAGCTTAGTATAATACTATACCAGATACAAAACATAACACATTTGCATTTTTGTTATTTATTTATTTATTTAATAATATATTTATTTTGTTGTAGTGTAGGTTGACTAAAGTCAGTGGAATAGATACTGAACACAATGCCCTAAGATACTGAACACAATGCCCTAAGATACTGAACACAATGCCCTAAGATACTGAACACAATGCCCTAAGATACTGAACACAATGCCCTAAGATACTGAACACAATGCCCTAAGATACTGAACACAATACCCTAAGATACTGAACACAATGCCCTAAAGTATTTCTGAAAGTTAGTCCTTCCCTGTATGCAGTTCCCAATTGCTATTTTATAGCATTTTTATTGTACATTTAGATTTTTTTTACCATAAGTATATTATTATTATTATACGACACATTTGTATACTGTACCTCAGATGGAGAGCACTAAACAACTAACCATCACAAAAATGTACAAGAAAACAAATATACTTGTTAATTATGGCTAAAAATGAATCCCATTTTGAAATTATACTATATTTGTTCAATTTCTAATTTACCCTCACAGGTGATTCATAATGTCAGGAAAGCAGAATTGATAAATGGACCACTTTTGACTTCACAGTGTTGCTTTGCCAAAATGTTGTCAAACTGATATATCAAAGGTGCCTGTGTGATTGCAGGGTACAGGCAGTAAAGGTGCCTGTGTGATTGCAGGGTACAGGCAGTAAAGGTGCCTGTGTGATTGCAGGGTACAGGCAGTAAAGGTGCCTGTGTGATTGCAGGGTACAGGCAGTAAAGATGCCTGTGTGATTGCAGGGTACGGGCAGTAAAGGTGCCTGTGTGATTGCAGGGTACAGGCAGTAAAGATGCCTGTGTGATTGCAGCGTACAGGCAGTAAAGGTGCCTGTGTGATTGCAGGGTACAGGCAGTAAAGGTGCCTGTGTGATTGCAGGGTACAGGCAGTAAAGGTGCCTGTGTGATTGCAGGGTACGGGCAGTAAAGGTGCCTGTGTGATTGCAGGGTACAGGCAGTAAAGGTGCCTGTGTGATTGCAGGGTACAGGCAGTAAAGGTGCCTGTGTGATTGCAGCGTACAGGCAGTAAAGGTGCCTGTGTGATTGCAGGGTACGGCCATCATGTTATGTGTCTGTACACATTGTATACAGTAAATGTATTCTACTCTCGGTATCCGTTTAAAGTTAGTAGAAATGTGTGGGTATTTTGCCTATCATTGCTATGTATCCTCAAAACCAATACCGAATGTACAGAAAGAATAGTGCTTCTAATGTCATAACTGCGTTGTTAATTAAAGGTAGACTCAGCAATATGACGTAGCCATACCAAGCCTGGCAACTTCCAACACAAAAAAAAACAGTACAACGCAAGAGGCTAATTTCATTAGCATTTGTTGTCACGCATCACATTGCACAAGAGATGAGCAAACTCCTGTGCACATTTGCAGTGCAGGATGCGTAACCATTCTGGTAACGCTTGACATTACAGTGGCATTATAAGTACTGTGTAGGGTACAGCCAGTACGTCATTACTCATTGTTTATACATTTATTTATTTACCTAGGCAAGTCCGTTAGGAACAAATTATTTTTAGAAGTACAGCCCTACCCCAGACGACGTTGGGCCAATTGTGCGCCGCCCTATGGGACTCCCAATCACGTCCGGATTGTGATACAGCCTGGAATCAAACCAGGGTCTGTAGTGACGCCTCTAGCACTGAGATGCAGTGCCCTTAGACCGCTGCGCCACTCGGGTGTACTTACCCTGTATTTAGGGTTAGGGTTACTTCTGCAAGTACTGTGTAATGTAACAATGAGTGCAGCAATGAGTAATTACAAAACGTGTTGGTCCTTACAGGAATAATTACACAGCCGTATGGTCCCTGTAATGTGAAGTGGGTGCTAACTTGCTTCGTACCCTCTCTGTACTTTGTATCTTTAGTTTCACTGTTGTTTATTGTCACGTTTATTTTGGTGTGTGAACATCATTAATTATGTTAATGATGTTCACTCACCAAAATAAATATCCATTAGGAAAAAGCTAGCTGGATGTGTTTTTTTTGGAAGTCTATTTCAAGCTTTGCAGATAATGAGACAATGTAGCAAGTAAAACTCTATGTACAAGCACGATTAACTCAATGTGAACCACACACTCACAATATTTTACTATGGTGAAACAATGGCTGTGACACCCTATTTCCTACATAGTGCACTACTTTTGACCAGAACCCATGTGCACTACTTTTGACCAGAACCCATGTCCACTACTTTTGACATTTGACATTTACATTTTAGTCATTTAGCAGACGCTCTTATACAGAGCGACTTACAGTAAGAGTCCATATATTTTCATAAATTTTTTTCCCGTACTGGTTCCCCGTACGGAAGCCATGTGGCTCTGGTTAAAAGTTGTACGGAATAGGATGCCATTTGGGACGCATATATTGTTTTTTGCAAACAGCCATTGTTTTCGGGGCCCTTTTTAACCTAATGAGCTTCTAGGACGTTTTATGAATAATGGATAACACTTTCTATTTGTCTTTCTCTCCGAGGGGAGTAATTTAATTACTTTTTGAAGAGACCAAGTAACGCAATCACATTTCACAAAGCACCCTGAATACTAAGACTGTCACGGACCCGTAAGGCATCTGGCGATCCAATTTGAGTGATGTTAAAGGCCTTGTGGTCTAACAGCGAGTAGAATGGTGCCTCTATAAGAGGACCTTGGCTGTGCGAGTGACCTACAGTAGCTGCATGATCCCATTTGGCGAAAGCACAGTTTGTCATATGTGCTCACCGCAAATAGCAGCACGTCACATCCATCTTTGGACCAGCATATATTATATCAACGGGCTGTCACCTTAAAGTGACAGTTGCTCAGGCTCTCTCTCCATCAATACGTTGGCCGCATACCAAATAGCACCCTATTTCCTACGTAATGCATTACTATTGACCACAGCCCTATGAGCCCTGGTCATAAGTAGTGCACCACGCAAGGAATAACGAAGCTATTTGGTATGCGGCCGCTGTGACAGCCAGGAATAAAGCTTTTACTCCCAATGTGAGGTCATTCTGAGAGAGTTGTCAGAAGAGCTATAATTTGCGTTAAAGTTCCGTTTCACAACAGGAATTATTTATTAAAAGGTTTACAAAATCATGGGGGGGGGGGGACTGGTTAGTAATTGGTTTCAATAACACGTGATGATGCAAATGTGTCATTTACAAATTTACCGTGTGAGCACTTTTTTTTTTTATTAATGGACTACAAAGAAGCATTAAATGACCTGTTCTTATGGCCAATGTTCATATTCATATATCAGTGACAGTATGACATCAATATTTATCAACTACATACACAGCTACAGCAAAAAATAGCTTCATGCTCTGAAGGTAATAGTTCGCTTCAGATCACCAGAAAGGTGACGTCACTACATCAAAGATCATGGATATAGTGACAAGATGCACGTCTCTCCGCCCTAACAACGGGAGTCGTTGTCCACAAAGCGGCACGGCGGGCTGTCTAACTCCCGCCCATCCTTTCTTTGGATTGGTGGATACAGTGCCTTCGAAAAGTATTCAGATCCCTTGACTTTTTCCAGATTTTGTTACGTTACAGCCGTATTCTAAAATGAATTAAATAATGTTTTCCCTTATCAATCTACACACAATACCTCATAATGACAAAGCAAAAACAGGTTTTTAGACATTTTTGCAAATGTATGAAAAATAGAATACTGAAATATTACATTTACATAAGTATTCAGACCCTTTACTCAGTACTTTGTTGAAGCACCTTTGGCAGCGATTACAGCCTTGAGTCTTCTTGGGTATGACGCTACAAGCTTGGCACACCTGTATTTGGAGAGTTTCTCCCATTCTTCTCTGCAGATCCTCTCAAGCTCTGTCGGGTTGGATGGGGAACGTCGCTGCACAGTTATTTTCAGGTCTCTCCAGAGATGTTTGATCGGGTTCAAGTCCGGGCTCTGGCTGGGCCACTCAAGGACATTCAGAGACTTGTCCCGAAGCCACTCCTGCGTTGTCTTGGCTGTGTGCTTAAGGTCGTTGTCCTATTGGAAGGTGAAGCTTCGCCCCAGTCTGAGGTCCTAAGCAATCTGGAGCAGGTTTTCATCAAGGATCTCTCTGTACTTCATCTTTCCCTCGATCCTGACTAGTCTCCCAGTCCCTGCCGCTGAAAAACATCCCCACAGCATGATGCTGCCACCACCATGCTTCACCGTAGGGATGGTGCCAGGTTTCCTCCAGACGTGACGCTTGGCATTCAGGCCAAAGAGTTCAATCTTGGTTTCATCAGACCAGAGAATCTTGTTTCTCATGGTCTGAGTCCTTTAGGTGCCTTTTGGCAAACCAAACTCCAAGCGGGCTGTCATGTGACTTTTACTGAGGAGTGGCTTCCGTCTGGCCACTAACATAAAGGCCTGATTGGAGTGCTGCAGAGATGGTTGTCCTTCTGGAAGGTTCTCCCATCTCCACAGAGGAACTCACTTAGTGTGTTGTGAAATCTGTTATGAATGTATTGTAATGTTTTTAAAATGGTATAACTGCCATAATTTTGCCGGACCCCATGAAGAGTAGCTGCTGCCTTGGCAGCAGCTAATGGGGATCCATAATAAATACAAATACAAACTCTGGAACTCTGTCAGAGTGACCATCGGGTTCTTGGTCACCTCCCTGACCAAGGCTCTTCTCCCCCAATTGCTGAGTTTGGCCGGGCAGCCAGCTCTAGGAAGAGTCTTGGTGGTTCCAAACTTCTTCCATTTAAGAATGATGGAGGCCACTGTGTTCTTGGGGACCTTCAATGCTGCAGAAATGTTTTTGTACCCTTCCCCAGATCTGTGCCTCAACACAAACCTGTCTCGGAGCTCTACGGACAATTCTTTCGACCTTATGGCTTGGTTTTTTGGTCTGACATGCACAGTAAACTGTGGGACATTATATAGACAGGTGTGTGCCTTTCCAAATCATGTACAATCAATTGAATTTACCACAGGTAGACTCCAATCAAGTTGTAGAAACATCTCAAGGATGATCAATGGAAACAGGATGCACCTGAGCTCAATTTAGAGTCTCATAGCAAAGGGTCTGAATACTTATGTAATTAAGGTATTTCTGTTTTTAATTTTTAATGAATTTGCAAAAATTTCAACATCTGTTTTCACTTTGTCATTATGGGGGTATTTTGTGTAGATTGCTGAGACAAAAAATAATATTTAATCAAGTTTAGAAAAACACTGTAACATAACAAAATGTGGAAAAATTCAAGGTGTCTGAATACTTTCCGAATGCGCTTTAAATCTCATGATTGTAATCCTTTTTTTGAATATTCGACGAGGGTTGTTGACGTCAACCGCCTGTATTCAACGGAGAGAGATGCTATGCTACTAGCCTCATCCCATGAATATGCATAGCCATCTCAAGAAAACTCCAATATTAAGTGTTTTTTCTGAAAGTTGCCGAGATGTCACATGTCCTACGTATATCAGTACACTCTCTAACAACTAAAGCATTACCAAACTTCTATTAGATCAAATAAACCTCACGTAGCAAATAAGACATTCTCTTATTGACCTCCCTGCCTGGTAGGAGAAACAACAAAAAAACACCACATGCTGGAGGGAGAGACAGTTTTTCCGCCCGAGTTGGACATCTCTCTTCCCCTTCCTCTCTGACTACACGATGCTATCCTCGTACTTATATATTACTCGTACTAATACGTCTGTCATTACACAATCACTCCCCCCCCCCCAAGTCAATGCAGTGCAACAGCACTCTGTGTAAGCCTTCATGGTTGTAGCTGTGCTAGTACTAAAAGTATTTTGGCTTGTTTTGTTTTTTTTATTTGCAGAACACGCAGGCTGCAAGGTGAAGAGAGCTCATTTGAATTTGAACCCGAGCTTGACGGGCAGAGACATCCAAACACACTAATGCAGTGTGATAGGCGAGTAGGGCTCCCAGCAAGATGGGATAGGAAGTGGCGTCGAAAAAAACGTATGAGCTCACAGGACAGCTAAGAGCGCCCGGAGTCTCTCCTATCTTGACGTGCACCAGAGTGAACATCTAAGACATATTCCCACATATATTCAGTCCATGTATTTGAACAAACAGAAACCCACTACACTACGTTAGTAGTGCTATTCACATTCAGTTTAAAGCCTACCCTAATATAAATGGGATTTCTGAGCATGGTCTAAAGTCTACATTTCTAAATACATTGGTGTCAACTTCTTGTACTGTACATTCTCTGGCTACTCATTGTCACCGTGTGATCTCTGTGTGGTTCTCTGGCTAACAGTGGGAATCAAAGACAGAGCTCATAGTTAAATAAATGGTTAAATAAACCATGTGATCTGGAGAGAATGGGGTGTATAAGGACATGAAACGAGAAGCCTTAGAAAGAGAGAGGAGGGGAAGAGATGGAGAGAGAGAGAGAGAGAGGGAGAGAGAGAGAGGGAGAGAGAGAGAGAGAGAGAGAGAGAGAGAGAGAGAGAGAGAGAGAGAGAGAGAGAGAGAGAGAGAGAGAGAGAGAGAGAGAGAGAGAGAGAGAGAGAGAGAGAGAGAGAGAGAGAGAGAGAGAGAGAGAGAGAGAGAGAGAGAGAGAGAGAGAGAGAGAGAGAGAGAGAGAGAGAGAGAGAGAGAGAGAGAGAGAGAGAGAGAGAGAGAGAGAGAGAGAGAGAGAGAGAGAGAGAGAGAGAGAGAGAGAGAGAGAGAGAGAGATATAAGTCTGAAGAAGGATGAGAAGAATGAAAGAAGAAGAGGGAGAACGGGCTGACGATGGCCACAGGGCCCCCCCAGCAGAACTCAGCAGCTTTTCATGCTTCATTCGTTTTCTGACCATTATGAGGAATATTTGTCATACTCCTGGGCTCGTTGCTTTACAAGCCACCTGATAGAAATAAGTATATTACTTCACATGGAATTACATGTGCTGTATTCTCCGTCTACTTCCCGGTTTCTCTGGGCTTCGGTCTTTCCTTTTTACTCCATTGTCTTGCATGAAATTCAGTTGGAGAATTTAATAAGTAGGCTTTGATGTTACCAATGGCAACTGTGTGGACCCTCTGGCATTACTGTATAGTTCAGAGATGTAAGGCTTTGACATGGATCGTAGTCACACAATAACAGGAGGGATATTATGGTTTCTCTAATGAAAGGTGTCATTTCTTCAATAAATCCATTTCACAAAGGGACTGAGCTTTGTCTGGTCATTGTGTGTGTGTGTGTGTGTGTGTGCGTGCGTGTACATGTGTGTCCCTTTTATAGAAAATAATAATCTTGTCTTTTCACATGTGTGAAATGTCAAAAGACAACATTGCCACAAACTGCTACAGAAAGAAATGACCAAGAATCAAGACATTTTAATAATCCAATAGCCTCTGTTACTGCCTCCCTAAAGGTTTAGAAGATTCATCCACCAAATAAAACATCATGACGTATCATTTGTTTCTGTCCCCGTTGATCTATATGATGTAGTGGGACATAGATGAAGAGACACCCTTTGTTCACATGTATAAAGCAGCAATATAACATTTATAACAGTCATAACAGTTATTCATAATTTAATCAATTTTTCCTCTGAGTAGGCTACCACTGCATAAGAGAATTGGCATTGTTCTAAGCCGCTCTGGATAAGAGCATTTGCTTGACTAAAATGTCAATGTAAAACCATTTCTAACAACAGTGTTTAGTAGTGAGCTTATACAACACCTAGCTACCTCGTGGAGATATTTGAAGCTCTTGGAGATCTTAGAGACTGATATTCCTATGAAAGAGATCTTTGAGACTAATATTCCTACGAAAGAGATCTTAGAGACTGATATTCCGTCACGTTTCAGGGACATCTTATTCCGTCACGTCTCAGGGACATCTTATAGACTGATATTCCGTCACGTCTCAGGGACATCTTATAGACTGATATTCCGTCACGTCTCAGGGACATCTTATAGACTGATATTCCGTCACGTCTCAGGGACATCTCATAGACTGATATTCCCACATCAGGAATCGAGTGTTTGACAACTAGAAAATAAGTAGTAATCAAATCTGCCTTTTTCTGTACATTTTATGAAGATGGGGATTCTAAATGTATTCACACAAGGATAGGCAACATTGGTGCCGTTTGGGGCCAAATGAAAAAGTACGAAGTCACTTGATGGAACTGGCAAATTCATGTATTCATGTAAGCAAAAGTAGCATGTAATATGTGATATTATCCTATACTGGAGTGTATGTATAGTTGAAGTCCAGGTTCTGTCACAGCCGGCCGCGACTGGGAGACTCATGGGCGGCGCACAATTGGCCCAGCGTCGTCCAGGGTAGGGGAGGGAATGGCCGGCAGGGATGTAGCTCAGTTGATAGAGCATGGCGTTTGCAACGCCAGGGTTGTGGGTTTGATTCCCACGGGGGGCCAGTATAAAAAAATAAAAAATATATATAAAAAAATATATATATATATGTATTCACTAACTGTAAGTCGCTCTGGATAAGAGCGTCTGCTGAATGACTAAAATGTAAATGTAAATGTAAGTCGGAAGTTTACATACACTCAGGTTGGAGTCGTTAAAACTCGTTTTTCAACCACTCCACAAATTTCTTGTTAATAAACTATAGTTTTGTCAAGTCGGTTAGGACATCTACTTTGTGCATGACACAAGTCATTTTTCATACAATTGTTTACTGACAGACTATTTCACTTATAATTGGCTGTATCACAATTCCAGTGGGTCAGAAGTTTACATACACTAAGTTGACTGTGCCTTTAAACAGCTTGGAAAATTCCAGAAAATGATGTCATGGCTTTAGAAGCTTCTGATAGACTAATTGACATCATTTGAGTCAATTGGAGGTGTACCTGTGGATGTATTTCAAGGCCTACCTTCAAACCCAGTGCCTCTTTGCTTGACATCATGGGAAAATCAAAAGAAATCAGCCAAGACCTCAGAAAAAAAAATGTTGACCTCCACAAGTGTGGTTCATCCTTGGGAGCAATTTACAAATGCCTGAAGCTACAACGTTCATCTGTACAAACAATTGTACGCAAGTATAAACACCATGGGACCACGCAGCCGTCATACCACTCAGGAAGGAGACGCGTTCTATCTCCTAGAGATGAACGTACGTTGGTGCGAAAAGTGCAAATCAATCCCAGAACAACAGCAAAGGACCTTGTGAAGATACTGGGGGAAACAGGTACAAAAGTATCTATATCCACAGTAAAACGAGTCCTATATCGACATAAATTGAAAGGCTGCTCAGCAAGGAAGAAGCCACTGCTCCAAAACCGCCATAAAAAAGCCAGACTACAGTTTGCAACTGCACATGGGGACAAAGATCGTACTTTTTGGAGAAATGTCCTCTGGTCTGATGAAACAAAATAGAACTGTTTGGCCATAATATCCATCGTTATGTTTGGAGGAAAAAGGGGGTATCTTGCAAGCCGAAGAACACCATCCCAACCGTGAAGCACGGGGGTGGCAGCATCATGCTGTGGGGGTGCTTTGCTGCAGGAGAGACTGGTGCACTTCACAAAATAGATGGCATCATGAGGAAGGAAAATTATGTGGATATGTTGAAGCAACATCTCAAGACATCAGTCAGAAAGTTAAAGCTTGGTCGCAAATGGGTCTTCCAAATGGACAATGACCCCAAGCATACTTCCAAAGTTGTGGCAAAACGGCTTAAGGACAACAAAGTCAAGGTATTGGAGTGGCCATCACAAAGCCCTGACCTCAATCCTATAGAAAGTTTGTGGGCAGAACTGAAAAAGCGTGTGCGAGCAAGGAGGCCTACAAACCTGACTCAGTTACACCAGCTCTGTCAGGGGGAATGGGCCAAAATTCACCCAACTTATTGTGGGAAGCTTGTGGAAGGCTACCTGAAACGTTTGACCCAAGTTAAACAATTTAAAGGCAATGCTACCAAATACTAATTGAGTGTATGTAAACTTCTGACCCACTGGGAATGTGATGAAAGAAATAAAAGCTGAAATAAATCATTCTCTCTACTAATATTCTGACATTTCACATTCTTAAAATAAAGTGGTGATCCTAACTGACCTAAGACAGGGAATTTTTTATAGGATTAAATGTCAGGAATTGTGAAAAACTGAGTTTAAATGTATTTGGCTAAGGTGTATGTAAACTTCCGACTTCAACTGTATTCTCCCCCCATAGGGCCCCATAGAACCCCATTTCCCCCAGTGGAGCCCCATTTCCCTCAATAGAGCCCCATAGAGCCCCATTTCCCTCAATAGAGCCCAATTTCCCCCAATAGAGCCCCACAGAGCCCCATTTTCCCCCATTTCCCGCCATGAACCCCCATAGAGCCCTATTGTCTCTGAGTTGAAGTTAATGTACAGTTGCACCTCCTCCTTTCCCATAGCCGTTCCCATAGTGACGGGAAAAAATAAGTGAAAGCATGACAGGGTGAGAAAGAGTGAGAAAGAGTAACCAATGTTACCCACAACATTCCCTCTTCGAGTCGCTCTCATTTTTATTATGTATTTATTTTGTATTTGTATTTATTAGGGATCCCCATTAGTGCCTCTTCACAGTCCCCGTTGTTCCATAAGGTATATTTTTTACCTGTTTTTTAAATCTGATTCTACTACTTGCATCAGTTACCTGATGTGGAATAGAGTTCCATGTAGTCATGGCTCTGTGTTGTACTGTGCACCTCCCATAGCCTGTTCTGGACTTGGGGACTGTGAAGAGAGCTCTGGTGGCATGTTTTGTGGGGGTATGCAAGGGTGTACATTCAGCTTGTCAACACACACAAAAACAAGCAGTGATGAAGTCAATCTCTCTTCCACTCTGAGCCAGGAGAGACTGACATGCATGTCATTAATGTTAGCTCTCCGTGTACTTTTAAGGGCCAGCCGTGCTGCCCTGTTCTGAGCCAACTGCAATTTTCCCAAGTCCCTCTTTGTGGCACCTGACCAAACTACTGAACAGTAGTCTAGGTGCGACAAAACTAGGGCCTGTATGACCTGCCTTGTTGATAGTGTTGTTAAGAAGGCAGAGCAGCGCTTCATTATGAACATACTTCTCCCCATCTTAGCTAGTGTTGTATCAATATGCTTTGACCATGACAGTCTATAATCCAGGGTTACTCCAAGCAGTTTAGTCACCTCAACTTGCTCAATTTCCACATTATTCATTACGAGATGTAGTTGAGGTTTAGGGTTTAGTGAATGATTTGACCCAAATACAATGCTTTTAGTTTTGGAAATATTCAGGACTAACTTATTCCTTGCCACCCATTCTGAAACTAACTGCAACTCTTTGTTAATTGTTGCAGTGATTTCAGTTGCTGTAGTAGCTGTGTTGAGTCATCTGCATACATAGACACACTGGCTTTACTCAAAGCCAGTGGCATGTCATTAGTAAAGATGGAATATTAGGCCTAGCCTTTGGAACTTTGGTTTTCCTAGATATGGCTACTATATTGTGATCACTACATCCAATGGATTTGGATACTGCTTTCAAACAAATCTCTGCAGCATTAGTAAAGATATGATCAATACATGTTGATGATTTAATTCCTGTACTGTTTGTAACCACCCTGGTAGGTTGACTGATAACCTGAACCAGGTTGCAGGCACTGGTTACAGTTTGAAGCTTTCTCTTGAGTGGGCAGCCTGATGAAAGCCAGTCAATATTTAAATCACCCAGAAAGTATACCTCTCTATTGATATCACATACATTATTCACACATGTTATCCAGATACTGACTGTTAGCACTTGGTGGTCTATAGCAGCTTCCCACCAGAATGGGCTTTATGTGAGGCAGATTAACCTGTAGCTATATTACTTCAACAGTATTTAACATGAGATCCTCTCTAATCATCACAGGAATGTTGTTCTGAATATAAACAGCAACACCTCCACCATAGGAATTTCTATATTTTTTGTAAATGTTATAACCTTGTATTGTTACCACTGTATCATCAAATGTATTATCTAAGTGAGTTTCAGAGATAGTCAGAATATGAATGTCATCTGTTACTAGCAAATTATTGATTTCATGAACCTTGTTAAGCTAGATATTTTAACGTGGGCTGTTTTGAGCACTTTTTTCTGTGATGCTTGCTTGTTTTTATTGCTTTACTGGGAAGCCTAGCAGCAGTAGATTTGCTCATGTTCTTTATGTTAGTTCAGGATGAGCTGCACACAGTGGACTTCCTCCTCGGGACACCGACTCAGTGCTAACAGTATAAATTTACATTTTAGTCATTTAGCAGACGCTCTTATCCAGAGCGACTTACAGTTAGTGAATACATATTTTTTTATATATTTTTTTATACTGGCCCCCCATGGGAATCGAACCCACAACCCTGGCGTTGCAAACGCCATGCTCTATCAACTGAGCTACATCCCTGCCGGCCATTCCCTCCCCTACCCTGGACGACGCTGGGCCAATTGTGCGCCGCCCCATGAGTCTCCCGGTCGCAGCCGGCTACGACAGAGCCTGGATTAAAACCAGGATCTCTAGTGGCACAGTTAGCACTGCGATGCAGTGCCTTAGACCACTGCGCCACTCAGGAGATCTGGTGCTTAGACACATGATTACTGCACACAATAGCTGTAGGATCAGCAGAGGCATTCAGGGCAGTTAGCCAGTTGTGAAGAGCAAGAATCCTGGTAAAAGCGTTCAATGCCACGCTTCAGAGAGGGCACAGGGCCAGATATGATGGGTTTTTTGTTAGTGTCTAGCAGAGAGTCAATCAGCTCTTTAAAATCCAGTTTCAACTGTTCAGAGCTGCCCTTAATAATGTCATTAAAACCCACATGGACTACGATGGAATCGATTTCCATGTCCTTGACGTAGAACATTCGGGAGCAGCTTAGTCATGTCATTTACTCGACCTCCGGGATAGGACATTGTTTTTTGCACCAGGAACGGTCACATTTCTTACCATGGAGCTGCCCAAAATCACAGCTGGCGAGAAGGACAAGGAAATCCGCCCACTCCCACCCTTCACAGGATGCAGGCCTCCGACAGATGGAGAAGGCCCGCTCGATCCAGAGCAGGGACGGAAGGTTGTCGACTTCGAAATCGCAGTAGTAGGCACCGCGGCCGCAGACACGGGCACCCCCAGTGACGAAGGTGGAGGAAGATCAGGCTCCAGGACGGCGAAACTATCCGTTGTTTGTATGGCACAAGCCACAGAAATTGTTACCCCCCTTTGAGCCAGTGACCTCAGGATTCTTGCAATTTCACCTACAGTCCTTTTGCTCTACCAACTGAGCTATCGAAGGTGACAGTTGAAGGATTTGGCACTCTCAGAGAAAGATAATCTTTTGGGCAAGCACAAATCAATCTGCACTTTCGTAAAAAAGTTGGCGCAAACCACAGGAAAAGCTACCCTCCTTCGAGCCGGATTTGAACCAGCGACCTAAGGATTGCTGCAATTTCACCTACAGTCCTCCGCTCTACCAACTGAGCTATCGAAGGTGACAGTTAAAAAGCAATGCGGATCCCTTAGATTCAATATGTAGGTTTTCAGTCCAGCCCTAATTTAGCATATCTGATTCAGTTAGTTAAGGTCTTGTTGAGCAGCTAATAAGTAGAATCAGGTGTGTTCAATTAGTTTAGTTTAGTAACTTGTCCCAGTAAATGATCAAATCAGTTTTATGGAAATTTAAATTGAATCCATGTCTGATGTGAATACATTAGAAAATCCAACTGTTCTATTCCAGTCTGAGTCTTACATTGAGATATAAGCCTCAATATACAGTATTAATATAAGAACTATGATATACTGTACATGTAAGCACAATAGTGAACCCTTGTGAGCAGTCTGTTGGACTCTACATTCATGTAGTGTTCAAAGAAAAACAGAAAAGCATATATGAGTGTACTGAAATAGTCGCTGGTATGACCGACGCCTTTAAGACTCAGCAGAGACCTGCAGGTCTGTATGGAATCCTGTTGGGAATATACTACCACTGTACTGAATATACTAACACTGTACTGAATGCACTAACACTGTATTGAATATACTACCACTGTATTGAATAAGCCACCTGATTCAATAGAGCAACATGTTTCTGTCTGTGCTCAGCCACACAGGGCTAGACAAAGGGGAATTGTACACTGGTCGCTGGGTAGTCGGTAAACTTCATTCATCAAAGTCAGTGGCGTAGGTAAATTAATCAAAGGCAAGTTATACTAAGCATGAATGCGAAAACACAGCATAGTGGACGTTAGACACTGCAAATGCCACACCGACACAGATAATACATAATGGGGAAATGGCTTCAGGTGAAACACATTTTTATATTACATTTTAGCAGACGCTCTTATCCAGACAAGTAGTTACCATTTTCGAGAGAAGTACTTACCATTTTCTAGAGAAGTAGTTACCATTGCATTTATCCTTTTGGATGTATGTTTATTTTCATATTGGTCCTAAATTAGTGACTGGGTCAAACTTGATGGAACTGCTTCTAGGGTATAATAGTTAAAAAGTCAGCCCTAAAATTACTATGACTGTTTAAGATAAGTGAAAAGGCACCAAGACGCAGTACTGATGTGATTTTGTGTTGATATTAGTTGACGAGTTATCTGTGGGTTCTCTTGTGTTGTATCGCCATCTACTGGTACATGGAAACAACTGGACATTCAAAGCAGAAGCAGTAACGCTATCGTGTACAGTATGCATGAATGTATGTAAATTATGTATGGTTGTACTGTATGTGTAAAACTGATATGATTGTCGGGTAGAATAGGGAATCGTGTTAGATTAGATAAGTACAACTCAACCTACATTATCATAAAAAAAGAACAGTAAAAAATAAACAAGGACCTACAATACTGCAACTTTTGTGAATAAGCATTTATAACATGTATAATAATGTATAAAGCGTATTCAGGAGATTTGCTAAACTTGGTGTATTCAAGAGACTTCGTTAACAAATGCTGTATAGCTTCAAATCATGTTATTTATTTATTTTTATAAATTTTTGCTCTCATGGTATGTCATTACAAATATAGAACTGCTATTAAAGAAATGAAAATGTTATGGGATGGATTTGCTCCATTGTTTCTATGGTATTGGGGGCCCAATAACCAAGAGGTTGCTGGTTTGAATCAACTGAGCCAACTAGGTGGAAATTCTGTTGATGTGACCTTGATCAAAACACTCAACCCTAGTTTACATTTTAGTCATTTAGCAGACGCTCTTATCCAGAGCGACTAGGGTTAAGTGCCTTGCTCAAGGGCACATCGACAGATTTTTCACCTAGTCGGCTCGGGGATTAGAACCAGCGACCTACACATTTTTTTTAAGTAATGTTATTATGTGATAATCACCTTTTGAATTGTTGTGACATCATCGCATGAAGCACACACAAATTGTATTGGAATAAAGTGACTTTTAAAATATCTGTTGAAGACAGTGTTCAGAAAATGATATTTAATATCCTATGCACTGTTTCAGACACAGCCCATGACTTACACTACCAGTCAAAAGTTTGGACACACCTACTGATTCAAGGGTTTTTCTTTATTTTTTACTATTTTCTACATTGTAGAATAATAATAAAATCAGCAGGGGATCAAATACTTTTTTCCCTCACTGTATAATACAGTATGTTTCCTTGAATTCGTTCTGGATTTGGGGACTGTGAAAAGACACCTGGTGTCATGTCTAGTGGGGTAAGTTTGTGTGTCAGTGCTGTGTGTAAATTGACTATTCAAACAATTTGGAATTTTCAGCATATAAATGTTTCTTAAAAAAAACAAGAAGCGATGCAGTCAGTCTCTCCTCTATTTTTAGCCAAGAGAGACTGCAAAATATTGATATTAGCCCTCTGATTACAGTGAAGAGCAAGACGTGCCGCTCTGTTCTGGGCCAGCTGCAGTTTTTCTAGGTCCTTCTTTGCAGCACTTAACCATATGACTGGACAATAATCAAGACAAGATAAAACTAGAGCCTGCAGGACTTGCTTTGTGGGGTGTGGTGTCAAGAAAGCAGAGCATCTCTAAATGATTTGTACCATATACAACGGTTTTAGTTTTAGAGATGTTCGGGACCATTTTATTACTAGCCACCCATTCTAAAACAAAC
Source organism: Coregonus lavaretus (assembly GCF_964263955.1). NCBI lineage: Eukaryota > Metazoa > Chordata > Actinopteri > Salmoniformes > Salmonidae > Coregonus > Coregonus lavaretus. The sequence continues at coordinate 44,483,939 of NC_140006.1, read as the reverse complement.
TGCAACTCTAGCTGTGGTTGCTGACGTGTATAATGTTGACTCAGCTATCCGTGTCCCCTAGCATTGCTACACGCTCCAAAAATGCTAGCCAGGAGATTCTGGACGCGGCTAAATAACCAGCTAACTAACTTCAAAATTGTTTGAATTAAAATACATTACATTAGTCAGAAAAAGCTACAACTTCAAAAAAGTGTTAAGGAGCACATCACTCTATTCCATTTGTATACATCCCAATCTATGAACAAGGACTGGACAATTAAAAGTAACATAATAGTTCAAAATAGTCCACTAGAATGTGCAAAATATAGAAGAAACAAAGAATACATGTCAACAAACCAAAAGTACGGTGTCCATCGTAGGACATCGTACAGCAGCTATTAACTTAAGTACCTCGAGTACCCTAGCCTCTCCATAACCATTAAGCATGTGTCCTCTATCATTCTGATCTCGTGGATGGGCATTTTTTCTCTCCACACATTGATGCTGGCTGGTGATATGTCTCCCTCGTACAGCAGGTTGTACAGGTTGGTGGAGGTGGCGAACATGAGCTGGTTGAGGGCAGCTGGGGCCACGGGCACCCCGAGAAAAGTGTGTATCTTTCCCGCTGTCTCCTCAGGATATTTCACAATGTCCTCAAATTTCACATGGAGGTAAGAGTCGGCGAGGTCGCCGTTGACCTGGAGTGCCGTGGTTGTGTGGGCCAGCCACACATGGGCCAGTAGCAGCGCAGGCTCCATCTCTGAATCGGAGAGGACACGGAGCAATGGCAAGAATTCCGGGGTGAACCCTAGTATACACTTGCTTCCCCCGCCGTTCCTCTCTTGCTTAAAGATTGCGGCGACATGTTTTCGCACATTCTTGCGAGAGTAGAGGCTTGGCTCGCTGTTGTAGAGCATGAGGTAAATCCAAGCGCGAGGATCTCGCAACACGTGCACTGCCCGAAATGAGTGACCGACCACCTCTCGGAAAAACGGGAGTTTCAGGGTCCAGCTCCCGCTGCCCAGGCTGAGGACAGGGCGGGCAGTAGGGTACCTCTTCATGTGCCGCCTTAGCTCCCGAACATACTCCCCATCTCTATCTGAACTACCCCTCTGTTTCGTAGACCCTGACTGCCTACGAATTGGCTTCCTCCTCTTGCCAGGAAGCTCGCCCCCAGTCTCATTCCAGCTGCCCTCGTTGTGAAGCTGAATGTTCTGCAGGTGAAGTTTAGGGTTATAGACCAAGGAATGGAACCAGCCCTGGATGGCCTTGTAGTGACCTCTTTCCGCATCTAGTCTGGACCACACGCAGGCGTCCACCAGGGGATCAAAGTTAAACTCAGTGTCTGGGATGACGAGGTGCTCTGTGGGGACTTGGAGATAAACAAAGTCAGAGCTGTTATAGAAAAGGGGCTTGAGAACTTCAGCCCCAGACCCTGGCAGGGATGTAACGACGACTGTGGGGAGAGGGTTTGGGGGCTGATTGGACACTGATTGGACACAGACAAGCCAATCACAGATATTGGAGACAAACAGAAACTCAATGACCCACAGTAGGAGAACAAACGTTAATGTATAGCGCATGATCTTGCTGAAGCAGAAATAAAACCTCTGTTGCAGGATCAAAAACCCAATGGCGAGACACAGTGTCAGCCCTGCCACTATATTAACCGCAAACCCAAAGTCATAGACTGGATCCACAGTGTTTTGTTCAGTCACCGTTTGAACTCCCAGACCAAACTGGATTATCTGATGTCTGCTTTGCATCTTTGCGTGTCCCCCAAAGCCCAAGTAGCTATATCTAGCACCAACGTCATTGTAGTTTGTCGCGATGGACACAATGGATTCTGTGCCGTTGACGATAACAGAGAGTCGTACTCCATTTTTACTATTGTCGATGAATCTGCAGTTGGAGATTTTGACATTGGGACTGTGCATCAAATAGGCCACTCTGGTGACCGTGCCCTCCATTGGAAAGGTCACGTTGACGAACTGCGTCCATCGTTTCTTAAACTCAGCAGCCTGCTCTGCCTCCTGTATTCTCGCCACTGGACTAGTCCCCTGACTGTCAAACCAAAACATTTGGTAGTGAGCATCCCAAACATCCATCAGTGCCCCATTGTACCTGCCTATAGCCCTGTGAGGGACATATTTAAAATCAATATCCAAGTTGTGGAAGAAGGCACTCAGAGCACTCAACGGAGAGTCCTTGCTCTTTTCCACATGGTCAAACACCAGCAGAGTCTGAGAGTTGAGCAAGACAAGGGCACGGTATACGCTCTTCAGTCCCATCGCCGAGGAGTAGGCAGAAGCCGCTTCTCCGCTAACGAACAGAGAGTCCCCGTGGAATGCGGCAGCAATGACCTCACCAGCTGTGTTGCCGACCTCAGGCTCCGCCCACCGCAGCCACTTGGCGCACTCTCCAAGCTGGCCCTCCCAGGGCTGATTGCACTGGCTTGTGGGAGATGGGGCGAACGTCAAGACATTGTTGAGGTAGCTGTATTTGGGGCCGTACAGTGCCTCTGAAACAAATACCTGTCCATTTGGGGCAAATGTGAAGGAGTTCTGGTCTGGGTGCTCATGGCCTGGATTGAAATTGCTCCAGCCCTCCAGCCAGGAGTAGGGCTTGGCATGGATGATATCATACACCGCCCTACCGCCCAGCTTCCCTGATTTGAAGGAGACAAATGTGTTGCCTTGACCGTATGATAAACCAGCCCCATAAGTCACCACACCCCAGTTTGAGAAGATGTGCAGTACTGCTTTGCCAAACCCGGCTGGTGGTTGCTTGGAGAGCTCACTGTCATACCACAGGAACTCAGTGTGTAAGGTGGCCCAACGCTGGGCCGCGGACTGCCCCATGGGGCCATCTTTGGGACGATGTTTCCAGATCTGCTGGGCCAGCCAGTTCCCGGTGCCGTCCCGGAGCACAAATGCATCGAGGAACACCAGCTGACTCTCCGGTCCGTAGAACCAGTTGTAGTTGGAGTCAGCAATGCCCACTGTCCTCTGGAAGCCTGGCAGCAGTGTGGAGTGGTAGAACCAGAAGTGCGCCCGCAACCAGTTGTTCTGGGTGTTGTCAATGTTAAAGTGGCGACGCGCCAGGAAAACGTACTGAGTGATGGACTTTGCAGTGTAGCTCCCATAAGCCACACCCTCGTCCAGCGAGCCATCCACCACGTGACTGAGGAGGAACATGGTCTTTTCCATGTAGTTCACGGCCACCTGCTTCCACATCATTGACTCCGGGTCACTGTGTGCTCCCACCACGAGGGCGCCGGTCAGGATGGCTAAGATGTTGGTGGTCTGATGATTCTGTAAAAACTGCTTCCCCCATCCCCTATGTTTGGAGAATTCGTACAGCTCCTCTGTGGCGGCACGTATTTTCTTCAGGTAGCGTGCCCTTCGCGGTGTGTCCAGGAGAGGGTAGATGAAGTCATAGGCTGTGGCAAATCCTGTGAGGGAGTGAGCCATGGGAACCTCGTCGTTGGGAGCGCTGGTCACCGTCCAGTTAGGATACACCGCCATCTGGTCCATGTATCTCACTAAGAATTGATGGGCAGCTGTGTCTTTGGGGCAGAGCAGACAGTACAGAGCGAGAGAGGGGAGATTGTTGCCGTAAATTTCATTCCATTTGCTGGAAAATTCCTCATGCTTAACCGGGGGTAGATAGAGTGCAGCATTAGCAAGCATTGTCCCAACAGCAAGCCGGATAACTTTAAAAATATGTCTGTGCGTGGTGGTAGATCTCTGCTGCAGTAAAGGTATGTCCACCTGGTGAAAATACAGGTTAGGGTGAAGGTTCGCCGGCCAGTTTTTCGGATGCTCTGTGGTGCTTCCGTCTCCTTGAAATGTAGTTTTCTCCAACTCATCATCAATATTATTTTTGTCTGAAACGTCGGTAATTCCTGAGAAAGAAACTATGACGGCAAAGAGTGAGAATAAAACCACAGACCGTCCTGCGCACTTTCCAGCCATGATTCAAGAACCAGATGTCTTTTTTTTTTTTTTTTTTCTCCTTTTAACTCCTTTCGAACTCCCCAATCTGAAACACTGTTTGTCTTTTCTAAGTTACTACTCCCTGCTATCCACCGCTTATCCGTTGCAGTTCATCACGGGTTGCATTCCATTCCTTCACTCTTTCCCATGTGTTCTGTTATTGGAAAAAAAGTTTGTTTGTTCTTAGTTTTTGGAGAAATTCTTTCATAGTAACATAATAATAAGCCATTTAGCAGACGCTTTTATCCAAAGCGACTTACAGTCATGTGTGCATATATTTTTACGTATGGGTGGTCCCGGGGATCGAACCCACTACCCTGGCGTTACAAGCGCCGTGCTCTACCAGCTGAGCTACAGAGGACCACACAAAGTAGACGAAAAGGCACAGCAAGCTGATAGAGAGGGAAAAAAGTATGTTTGACCACCGATTAAATCCATGGGAATGTGAAACAGTGCTTGAGATTGCTTGGATGGAGAATCATTTGAACACAATTGCATGTGTCTCTTCAGCTATCAACACAGTTCTGTTACCGTCCATCCCGACTTGTCATCATCAAGAAAGTACTACAGTACATTATCTAGAGCGCCTTTACAAGAAATTATAAATACTTCCATGATTGCGGTCCATCTCCATACAGATTGATAAATCCAAGGTTTAGTTCTTCTTGCTTCAATGAAACACGTCTCCAAACTAAGGATGTTGAAATGGGGACCTGCAGCAGCTGTGGTAGCAGATGTGCAATGTAATCATGTATTTCTTGGAAAAGATTCCTTCAATTTGACTCCACATTTACGCCAATAATTTGGTCGAGAGAAGAGAAAGTTTAAAAGAATGTGAGACAACGTGAGACAACCCTTCTGCACTGTGCTGAACTCTGCTTTTAATTATTCACAGAGATGAGATCAATTCAATTGAGCCAACAATTCTGCATTCATTATCCATTAGCTAACTCACGAGATTGGAATGCTGGCATCTTTCCATGCTTCCCCAGACCTCAGCAACGTCACGCCTAATGTGGTGTCATTTTACAATGCACTGAAACTGTGAGACTTTATATTAAAATCTCCCACAGAACTCTGAAGTTCAAAGGTGAACTGTCTGACAGGTGGCAAGTCTCTGTTCATGTCAGTACCCAGAACAACAATGCTTCATTATCATCTCTAACTTCACAGCATGACAATCATTTCAGTGATCCCTGTCCCTGTTTCTGAGGTCCGCCTGAGAACATGCCCAGACTGTCTCCAAGGGTAAATATCCTCAGGACATAGCTTCCAGGCCTTGTCAACCAGGACATATGAAAAGTTGACCTCTTGTACAAATAAGGCACTATGATATTTCCGGTGCCCCCTGGTTGTTCGTTTTAGCATATTCTCCCCCAAGTAATAGTACATAATTGAATGTAAAGGTACATGTCGTTTCTTAGTTAAAAGTGTTAATGTTTTTAGCATCGTGAAGAGTTTAATTCCAAAATGCCATACGGTATATCCATTTTCAGAAATGTTGGTAAATTCGCTTTTATTGTTTTGAAAAAATTATGAAAGAGATTGGTGTTTTCACTATCTAATCAAGGCATAGGGTTGTTCAATGATAGACATACTGTATATTTGTTTAAAATCAATCACTTGATGGTTTCATTTCAGAGATAAATAATCATGTTTTTTTTTGCACAAAAAAACCCTCTGATAATCTTTAGTGTGAAACGTGAAACAAAAATGGGCATCATCTAGGAAAATAATCCCAATCAGTAACGTTTTTCTTCAAGTGTTTATTGCAACAAGATACATTCTAAGACAATATTCATTAGATCACTTAGATCAGAAGAAAACATACTGAGAGGTCCCTGTACAGGGCATAAAGGGCCATATTCTGACCTGAGATAGATACACAAACCACAACGTTGAATGAAAGAAGCTGAAGTAGTTAAATGGAAGGAGGAATGAATGTTGGATGGAAGGATGTATGAATGTTGGATGGAAGGAGGAATGAATGTTGGATGGAAGGAGGATTTGAATGTTGGATGGAAGGAGGAATGAATGTTGGATGGAAGGAGGAATGAATGTTGGATGGAAGGATGAATTAATGTTGGATGGAAGGAGGAAGGAATGTTGGATGGAAGGAGGAATGAATGTTGGATGGAAGGAGGAATGAATGTTGGATGGAAGGATGAATGAATGTTGGATGGAAGGATGAATGAATGTTGGATGGAAGGATGAATGAATGTTGGATGGAAGGATGAATGAATGTTGGATGGAAGGATGAATGAATGTTGGATGGAAGGAGGAATGAAACTAAGTACTTCTAAAAAACAAACATTGTTTAAAAAAATGATAAAAGGTTCAATATCTGGTAAAATGAGTTTTGATGGAATGTTGAGGTATAGAAAGTCAGTGGTGTTACTGCTGCGGATGCATTCATACAGTGTTTCACGGTGCTTTAATGGTGATCCTAAAACACTAACACCATAGTAGAACTAATTAGAACATTTCAACCGTAAACCCCTCCTGGTTGTAACCTGCTGTGAGCACAATTCCAGTTTATATAGGCCCTACTAATTATCTTCTACAACATTTAATTGATATTAATTCATTATTAAAAACGTTTTAAGGAAAACATTTATAAGATATAAAACAAAAATAAATAAAAGAGTTTGGAGTGATGGGATAAAACCCCAATAATTTATTTGAAAAGGATCCATGATGTAGAAATTCCAAGTACCGCTGAACATACTAAGGTTAACCACTCAACCTGAATCACGAATTGACCTCCTCCCTAGGCACTCCTTCAGATCTTACAGTGTTAGATAGATTGAAGCAATAAGGCGAAAACACCACCCAGCCTATCAAAAGGCAATTAAAGTTATTACCATATTGCTTAAACCAGGGATGGGCAACCGGCGTCCCACGGGCTGCCCCCTTTTGCAAGCTTTCGGGAATATTTAAATATATTTTTTATTTTGGGGAGGGGGAACTCAGTCAGGGTCTCAACTTCCTGTCGCGAGTTAGAAGAGTATACAAGGTGTAATTTCTAAACTTGGTTGTGATAGTCAGTCAATTAGCCCCATGTCAGCAAATTGTTTTTAGATTGCTAAGTTAGTTTAGCAGCAAGCTATCTTAAATTGTTACCATGGTCGAAATACCGGCCGGGGGGCCCCCATTGATTTTGTTAGGATGTTTCACTCAGATATATTAAAAACTGCAAACATTTCTCTCCACCCTATGGCAAAATGTGTAGAATTGCAGCAAACTTATTTTAAAACTGCAACATTTTCTCTACACCCCAAGGCAAAATGTGTAAAATTGCACAAAATGAACACTAAAATGTTTTGCTCGCAATGTGTGGGGTGGTACGCAGACCCGCGACCAACTGCGGCCCCTCATGATTTTTTTGTGGCCCCCACCCCCCATCAAAGTTGCCCATCCCTTGCTTAAACCTATTCAATTGTCTTAGATCTATTTTGGCCCACAACCCCATTTTGATATCTGAAAATTCTCGTGACCCCAACCATGTGAAAACAATTATGTAATTAACAGCCAATGTTTACTTTTTTATGTGGGGCTATGACAGTCAATTGAAAAACATTCTAACAGTATTTCTGATTGTCTTCACAACTCACCATCACATAGCCTACTTTTAATGTGGGTCTATGACAGTCAATTGCAAATTACTCGGACATAATGTATCTCACCGCCACTAATGAGATGGGTGTGCTTGATGCATGTCACGTCGGAGCTTCTCAAAGTCAGGGGGCGTGGTCGACAGTGCTCACCTCATCTCTGCTGTCACATCCAACCTGGATCGATATCTGGTTTTAATGCAGACAAGAGCACTGAATCTAGCTTCCCACAGATATGAGCTGGTCGAAAGGTACCATTAATTTTATGGTGCTTTCAAGACAACTGGGAACTCCGAAAAATACGAGGTCAAATCATGACGTCAGTGATCTTCAGGTCGGAAAGTCGGAGCTCTAGAAAGAGGCCCGTGATCCCAAGTTGGAATTCCGAGTTGGATGACCGTTCAAAATGATTTTTCCCAGTCGGAGCTCGTTTTTTTTTCAGAGTTCCCAGTTGTCGTGAACGCACTGAAGTCGGAATTCAGAGATTTCCAAGTTCCCAGTTCCGAGTTCCCAGTTGTTTTGAACGCGGCATTAATGCTCAGATGGAGACGGCAGGGTATTCCCTTTGAGTCAGGAACCAAAACTCCTCCGCAGTGACCCCATTTTCATATTAGGCGACCCCACATGGGGTCGCGCCCCCTAGTTTGGGAACCACTGGGCTAGGGGTTTATTTAGATGTATTTATATTTAACCTTTATTTATCCAGGAAGTCCCTTTGAGGTTAGAATACCTATTTTATTAGGGAAACGTGGCCAAGAGGGCAGCTCAATAGAAAAAGGTCAAAAAGTCAGAAGGTCAAAAGGTCAGAAGGTCAGATGGTCAGCCGTCAGTTTCATACTTAATCTGCCTTCTTTTCTGCAGGATTCTTCTTTTTCGTCTTCTTGTCTCTCCCGGGACCTTTGAGTTGATTTGGCTCCTCCCTCTCTCCAGTGATTGGTTCCGCATCCTTCATTCTCGATCTCACTATGTGACAGGTCTTGTACAGGATGTAACAGAAGGTACTCCCCACAAAGCCAAAAACAAAGACCAGAAAGATGCCCAGAAGGGGCGCTTTGGTAAATATAATCTGAGAGAGAGAGAGAGAGAGAGAGAGTATTTTTATTTTTATTTTTGTACTTTACTGTTTGCACATCATTATAACACTGTATATAGACATAATATGACATTTGAAATGTCTTTATTCTTTTGGAACTTGTGTGAGTGTAATATTTACTGTTAACTTTTTATTGTTTATTTCACTTTGGTTTATTATCTATTGCACTTGCTTTGGCAATGTTAACACATGTTTCCCATGCCAATAAAGCCCCTTGAATTTAATTTAATTGAGAGAGAGAGAGAGAGAGAGAGAGAGAGAGAGAGAGAGAGAGAGAGAGAGAGGGTGGAGAGAGGGGGGGGGGGAGTAGAGGGAGAGAGAGACAGAGACAGAGAGAGAGACAGAGACAGAGACAGAGACAGAGACAGAGACAGAGAGAGAGAGAGAAAGAGAGAGAGAGAGAGAGACAGAGACAGAGAGACAGAGAGACACTAACAATGCTCAGCAAACCTTAACATAGTGAAAACACACCACCTCCTGAAAGAGCATTTTACTGATGGCTAACAAAATGACACTGAGTGTCCAAAACATTAGGAACAATATTGAGTTGCACCCCCTTTTGCTCTCAGAACAGACTCAATTCGTTGGGACATGGACTACAAGGTGTCGAACGCGTTCAACAGGGATGTTGACTCCAATGCTTCCCACAGTTGTGTCAAGTTGGCTGGATGTCCTTTGTGTGGTGGACCATTCTTGACACCAACGAACTATCATGGTCCAAACACACCAAGACAGTCGTGAAGAGGGCACGACAAAGCCTATTCCCCCTCAGGAGACTGAAAAGATTCGGCATGGGTCCTCAGATCCTCATAAAATTCTACAGCTGCACCATCGAGAGCATCCTGACTGGTTGCATCACCGCCTGGTATGGCAACTGCTTGGCCTCCGACCGCAAGGCACTACAGAGGGTAGTGCGTATGGCCCAGTACATCACTGGGGCCAAGCTTCCTGCCACCCAGGACCTCTATACCAGGCGGTGTCAGAGGAAGGCCCTCAAAATTGTCAAAGACTCCAGCCACCCTAGTCATAGACTGTTCTCTCTGCTACCGCACGGCAAGCGGTACCGGAGTGCCAAGTCTAGGTCCAAAAGACTTCTCAACAGCTTCTACCCCCAAGCCATAAGACTCCTGAACAGCTAATCATGGCTACCCGGACTATTTGCACTGCCCCCCCACCCCATCTTTTTACGCTGCTGCTACTCTGTTAATTATTTATTTTATTTTACTTCTGCTCTTTTTTTCTAAACACTTTTTTGTTGTTGTTAAATTTTACTTTTTTATTAAAAATAAATGCACTGTTGGTTAAGGGCTGTAAGTAAGCATTTCACTGTAATGTCTGCACCTGTTGTATTCGGCGCATGTGGCCAATAAAATTAGATTTGATTTGATTTGAACATGATCTGTGACTTACCGTAACAGTCGTTTTGGTGTTGAACGCCATCCTTATAAAGCGTTGATAGAATCCATTCCCTCCCTGGGACTATTGAAACAAGATTAACGTTGGCTATTATAAAGCAAGACATGGAATACTCAAATGTTCTTGGGTAAAACACAATGTTTCACTGGACACTACGAATTGCATCAGATGTATCATATTTGAACATTCTCTGTATTTGAAATCTTTGAAACCTTTGAATGTTTGTTTGAGCCTCCCTAAAAAGGACAGGGCCTGCTCTTTTGGGACAATTCCAATGGTTCTATTGCGGCAGGTAAAATATTTTTAAAAAATATTTCAAATACTATTTGAGCTCAGGTCAGACTTAGTCAGGTTAGTTAGACTGACCTTAATCTGGCCCTTCAACACGCCATCGATGAACTTCAACAGCTGGTCCTTTGTCTCCACTTTGTTGGGCGGCAAGAAATACCCATCGTTAGACATGTTGAGCACGATGATAGACGGCATGGTCACTTCCCTGACAACACACACACACACACACTGGGTTTAGGGTTAGTTGTCAACACGCTGTGTACTGTAGGTACAGTGCCTTGCAAAAGTATTCATCCCCTTTTTTCCTATTTTGTTGCATTACAAACTGTAATTTAAATGGATTTTTATTAGGAATTCATGTCATGGACATACACAAAATAGTCCAAATTGGTGAAGTGGAATGAAAATAATGCCTTGTTTCAAAAAATTCTAAAAAAATAAATAACAGAAAAGTGGTGCTTGCATAAGATCTGGTGCAACCAATTACCTTCTGAAGTCACATAATTAGTTAAATGAAGTCCACCTGTGTGCAATCTAAGTGTCACATGATCTCAGTATATATACACCTGTTCTGAAAGGCCCTAGAGTCTGCAACACCACCAAGCAAGCGGCACCATGAAGACCAAGGAGCTCTCCAAACAGGTCAGGGACAAAGTTGTGGAGAAGTACAGATCAGGGTTGGGTTATAAAAAATATCTGAAACTTTGAACATCCCACAGAGCACCATTAAATCCATTATTAAAAAATGGAAAGAATATGGCACCACAACAAACCTGCCAAGAGAGGGCCGCCCACCAAAACTCACGGACCAGGCAAGGAGGGCAGTAATCAGAGAGGCAACAAAGAGACCAAAGAAAACCCTGAAGGAGCTGCAAAGCTCCACAGCGGAGATTGGAGTATCTGTCCATAGGACCACTTTAAGCCATACACTCCACAGAGCTGGGCTTTACAGAAGAGTGGGCAAAAAAAAGCCATTGCTTAAAGAAAAAAATAAGCAAACACGTTTGGTGTTCACCAAAAGCCATGTGGGAGACTCCGCAAACATATGGAAGAAGGTACTCTGGTCAGATGAGACTAAAATGTAGCTTTGTCTGGCGCAAACCCAACGCCTCTCATCACCCTGAGAACAACATCCCCACTGTGAAGTTTTCTGTTTTTTGGTCTTATTTTGCATCTTCAAAGTGGTAGGCATGTTGTGTAAATCAAATGATACAAACCCCCAAAAAATCAATTTTAATTCCAGGTTGTAAGGCAACAAAATAGGAAAAATGCCAAGGGGGGTGAATACTTTCGCAAGCCACTGTACTACTAGGCTGGCCAGGTCCTGGAGAAACATCGTTGCCCGAAATAAAGATCCTAATTACGCTTAACTCGACAATTGTGTGTATTAATTCATTCGTGCCAAAACTCTGGCTACTTCTGACAATCAAAGAAGGGGAGAAAAGAGAAATGAAAAAGAGAAATGATCACTCACTCCATGATGAGGCCATTGATGTACTCGTTCCCCTCCATGTGACCGAACTGGAATTCTCTGAGAACACCAGGATCATGTTCATCAGGGTACATCGTAACAAAACATATTGCGAAAGAAAACAAAAACAAGAATTTCTTATCGGACAAGTTCAGATCCCTGTTTCACTCTGTTTCAGACCAACTCACTTGCTATAGAAGTCCTTGTATTCAGTGGCCACTCTTTTCACCATGGTCTTGCAACTGGGTAGGGTGGAATATTTGATTAATAAGGATAGACTGTTTAATATAATGTTTTGAGGGCAATATTTATCACAGGAACAACAGTTGATTTGTAAGGGTGAATACAAACTTGAGAGCCAAAGTATATGTGTAACTTTAAATGTAGCACAGATATTAGGTAAATGTGTAATTCAGGTGAAATACCCCTAACATTATATTGGGATAAAAGAGATGCTCATACCGGATGCTGTCCTTAGTAGGGTTTTTCTCCTCCAATACAGCCAAAACCACCAGTTTGCCTAAAACACCAAAACATGTCTTATGGTGTGGAACGCACATATAACACCAAGACATTTCTTATGGTGTGGAACGCACATAAAACACCAAAACATTTCTTATGGTGTGGAACGCACATAAAACACCAAAACATTTCTTATGGTGTGGAACGCACATAAAACACCAAAACATTTCTTATGGTGTGGAACGCACATAAAACACCAAAACATTTCCTATGGTGTGGAACGCACATATAACACCAAGACATTTCTTATGGTGTGGAACGCACATATACAGTGGGGAAAAAAAGTATTTAGTCAGCCACCAATTGTGCATGTTCTCCCACATAAAAAGATGAGAGAGGCCTGTAATTTTCATCATAGGTACACGTCAACTATGACAGACAAAATGAGAAAAAAAATCAAGAAAATCACATTGTAGGATTTTTTATGAATTTATTTGCAAATTATGGTGGAAAATAAGTATTTGGTCAATAACAAAAGTTTCTCAATACTTTGTTATATACCCTTTGTTGGCAATGACACAGGTCAAACGTTTTCTGTAAGTCTTCACAAGGTTTTCACACACTGTTGCTGGTATTTTGGCCCATTCCTCCATGCAGATCTCCTCTAGAGCAGTGATGTTTTGGGGCTGTAGCTGGGCAACACAGACTTTCAACTCCCTCCAAAGATTTTCTATGGGGTTGAGATCTGGAGACTGGCTAGGCCACTCCAGGACCTTGAAATGCTTCTTTCGAAGCCACTCCTTCGTTGCCCGGGCGGTGTGTTTGGGATCATTGTCATGCTGAAAGACCCAGCCACGTTTCATCTTCAATGCCCTTGCTGATGGAAGGAGGTTTTCACTCAAAATCTCACGATACATGGCCCCATTCATTCTTTCCTTTACACGGATCAGTCGTCCTGGTCCCTTTGCAGAAAAACAGCCCCAAAGCATGATGTTTCCACCCCCATGCTTCACAGTAGGTATGGTGTTCTTTGGATGCAACTCAGCATTCTTTGTCCTCCAAACACGACGAGTTGAGTTTTTACCAAAAAGTTATATTTTGGTTTCATCTGACCATATGACATTCTCCCAATCCTCTTCTGGATCATCCAAATGCACTCTAGCAAACTTCAGACGACCCTGGACATGTACTGGCTTAAGTAGGGGGACACTCAGGATTTGAGTCCCTGGCGGCGTAGTGTGTTACTGATGGTAGGCTTTGTTACTTTGGTCCCAGCTCTCTGCAGGTCATTCACTAGGTCCCCCCGTGTGGTTCTGGGATTTTAGCTCACCGTTCTTGTGATCATTTTGACCCCACGGGGTGAGATCTTGCGTGGAGCCCCAGATCGAGGGAGATTATCAGTGGTCTTGTATGTATTCCATTTCCTAATAATTGCTCCCACAGTTGATTTCTTCAAACCAAGCTGCTTACCTATTGCAGATTCAGTCTTCCCGGCCTGGTGAAGGTCTACCATTTTGTTTCTGGTGTCCTTTGACAGCTCTTTGGTCTTGGCCATAGTGGAGTTTGGAGTGTGACTGTTTGAGGTTGTGGACAGGTGTCTTTTATACTGATAACAAGTTCAAACAGGTCCATTAATACAGGTAACGAGTGGAGGACAGAGGAGCCTCTTAAAGAAGAAGTTACAGGTCTGTGAGAGCCAGAAATCTTGCTTGTTTGTAGGTGACCAAATACTTATTTTCCACCATAATTTGCAAATAAATTCATTAAAAATCCTACAATGTGATTTTCTGGATTTTTTTTTCTCAATTTGTCTGTCATAGTTGACGTGTACCTATTATGAAAATTACAGGCCTCTCTCATCTTTTTAAGTGGGAGAACTTGCACAATTGGTGGCTGACTAAATACTTTTTTTCCCCACTGTAACACCAAAACATTTCTTATGGTGTGGAACGCACATATAACACCAAAACATTTCTTATGGTGTGGAACGCACATATAACACCAAGACATTTCTTATGGTGTGGAACGCACATAAAACACCAAAACATTTCTTATGGTGTGGAACGCACATATAACACCAAGACATTTCTTATGGTGTGGAACGCACATATAACACCAAAACATTTCTTATGGTGTGGAACGCACATATAACACCAAAACATTTCTCATGGTGTGGAACGCACATATAACACCAAAACATTTCTTATGGTGTGGAACGCACATATAACACCAAAAAATGTCTTATGGTGTGGAACGCACATATAACACCAAAACATTTCTCATGGTGTGGAACGCACATATAACACCAAAACATTTCTTATGGTGTGGAACGCACATATAACACCAAAAAATGTCTTATGGTGTGGAACGCACATATAACACCAAAACATTTCTTATGGTGTGGAACGCACATAAAACACCAAAACATTTCTTATGGTGTGGAATGCACATATAACACCAAAACATTTCTTATGGTGTGGAACGCACATAAAACACCAAAACATTTCTTATGGTGTGGAACGCACATATAACACCAAAACATTTCTTATGGTGTGGAACGCACATATAACACCAAAACATTTCTTATGGTGTGGAACGCACATAAAACACCAAGACATTTCCAGACACGGAGGAACACTCATTTAACATCACTTCATAACCATCATTCACAGAGACTTTTATTTCTGCTTGACTCATTAAAGCCACACCCTGTAAGAATGATTAGCAATGTAATGCACTAGTCATACACTCTCTGACTATTGGACACTGTTGCCTGCCCCCTTGTGGCAGACAAGTAGACACACAGAGACATATGTTCTATTTACTAGTAAAGCACATCATCTACCATGTTTGCAGTGTGTGTGTGTGTGTGTTTGTGTGTGTCTGTGTGTGTGCGTGTGCGTGTATGTGTGTGTGTGTGTGTGTGTCTGTGTGTGTGCGTGTGTGTGTCTGTGTGTCTGTGTGTGTGTGTGTGTGTGTGTGTGTCTGTGTGTCTGTGTGTGTGTATGTCTGTGTGTGTGCGTGTGCGTGTGCGTGTCTGTGTGTGTGTGTGCGTGAGAGAGTGTAACAAACCTGTATCTCCCATTGCATACAAGGTGTAGCTGTCAATCGGGAGGTAATTGAGGAATCGTTCTCTATTGATCCATGATGTGAGGTCCCCATCCTGTTGTTCTAAGAGACAAGACAAAGAACAACAGAGAGTTTCTAGTCTGAGAATAATAATGTTAACCAGAGGCTGCTGAGAGTGACTAAACAACCTGAAAATGCACTTAAAAACGTTATTGCTTGATCAACAACAGCCTAGGTATAGATATGTTCGCTGACAACGTCACGAAAGCTATGTGGTCACTTCCATTGGGTAGAAGTCCGTGATTTGTTGTGATTCTGGATTGTCAGATAGCTACCAGCAATGACAAGAAACTGCCATGTGGGGAATCATGACTCGTTTCAGCTACTTTCATCTTGTTCTTGATACCATGTCTTGTTTTGAGGTGTTTTAACTGATATCATGTCTATGCTAATGGCTAAAGTTCACTAGCTAGCTAACCAACAACTGTAACGATGTACTTGAGAGACAACAAGTGGTCATTGTGCAAAAAACAGAAATACCTTATTTACATAAGTATTCAGACCCTTTGCTATGAGACTCGAAATTGAGCTCAGGTGCATCCTGTTTCCATTGATCCTCCTTGAGATGTTTCTACAACTTGATTGGAGTCCACCTGTGGTAAATTCAATTGATTGGACATGATTTGGAAAGGCACACACTTGTCTATATAAGGTCCCACAATTGACAGTGCATGTCAGAGCAAAAACCAAGCCATGAGGTCAAAGGAATTGTCCGTAGAGCTCCGAGACAGGATTGTGTCGAGGCACAGATCTGGGGAAGGGTAACAAAAAAGTTCTGCAGCATTGAAGGTCCCCATGAACACAGTGGCCTCCATCATTTTTAAATGGAAGAAGTTTGGAACCACCAAGACTCTTCCTAAAGTTGGCCGCCCGGCCAAACTGAGCAATCGGGGAAGGGCCTTGGTCAGTGAGGTGACCAAGAACCCGATGGTCACTCTGACAGAGCTCCAGAGTTCCTCTGTGGAGATGGGAGAACCTTCCAGAAGGACAATCATCTCTGCGACACTCCACCAATCAGGCCTTTATGGTAGAGTGGCCAGACGGAAGCCACTCCTCAGTAAAAGGCACATGACAGCCCGCTTGGAGTTTGCCAAAAGGCACCTAAAGGACTCAGACCATGAGAAACATGAATCTCTGGTCTGATGAAACCAAGATTGAACTCTTTGGCCTGAATGCCAATCGTCTCGTCTGGAGGAAACCTGGCACCATCCCTACGGTGAAGCATGATGGTGGCAGCATCATGCTGTAGGGATGTTTTTCAGCAGCAGGGACTGGGAGACTAGTCAGGATAGAGGGAAAGATGAACGGAGCAAAGTACAGAGCGATCCTTAATGAAAACCTTCTCCAGAGGGCTCAGGAACTCAGACTGGGGCGAAGGTTCACCTTCCAACAGGACAACGACTCTTAAGTAAACAGCCAAGACAATGCAGGAGTGGCTTCAGGACAAGTCTCTGAATGTCCTTGAGTGGCCCAGCCAGAGCCCGGACATGAACCCGATCAAACATCTCTGAAGAGACCTGAAAATAGCTGTGCAGCGACACTCCCCATCCAACCTGACAGAGCTTGAGAGGATCTGCAGAGAAAAACAGGAGAAACTCCCCAAATACAGGTGTGCCAAGCTTGTAGAGTCATGCCCAAGAATACTTGAGGCTGTAATTGCTGCAAAAGATGCTTTAACAAAGTACTGAGTAAAGGGTCTGAATACGAGTATGTAAATGTGATATTTAAGTTTTTTATTTTTAATAAAGTTGCAAAAAATGTTTTTGCTTTGATGAGGGGAAAAAACAATTTAATCAATTTTAGAATAAGGCTGTAACGTAACAAAATGTGGAAAAAGTAAAGGTGTCTGAATACTTTCCAAATGCACTGTATGTTTTCAATAAACAATGTAGACAAAATATAGTTCACATGTTGTCAACCATCTAAGCCAACACCGTCTGTTTTGCCCCATAGTTGCCCGCACGTCGGTTTTGTTGCTAAACAACTAACCTGTCTATAATTAACAATTTTATTGTGAACAATCCCTTCAACAAAATTGTAGATGACTATGTTCTAGGGCTGTGGTCCGATGATCTACCCTTCTTCTCCTTCATGGATTTAGAAAGATTGGATTGAGGAAAATGGTGAAAACTCCTTCTGGCCATGGTTGCACTTACACCAATCCAATGCGTTTAAATTCATTAGCGGGGAGTGAATGAGTGGACACTTCCGGGTGAAGGACAAGAATCCCAAGCGAAAAAAACAAATTCATATATTATACTTCAAATACGAGGTGTACTTTTCTAGTATATCTTTAACCTCTATGGGATCGGTGTCTGGTGGCGCAGTGGTCTAAGGCACTGCATCGCAGTGCTAACTGTGCCACTAGAGATCCTGGTTCGAATCCAGGCTCTGTCGCAGCCGGCCGCGACCGGGAGACTCATGGGCGGCGCACAATTCGTCCAGGGTAGGGGAGGGAATGGCCGGCAGGGATGTAGCTCAGTTGATAGAGCATGGCGTTTGCAACACCAGGGTTGTGGGTTCGATTCCCACGGGGGGCCAGTATAAAAAAAATATAATATAATAATATAATAATATGCCATTTAGCAGACGCTTTTATCCAAAGCGACTTACAGTCATGCGTGCATACATTTTTGTGTATGGGTGGTCCCGGGGATCGAACCCACTACCTTGGCGTTACAAGCGCCGTGCTCTACCAGCTGAGCTACAGAGGACCACAATATATATATATGTATTCACTAACTGTAAGTCGCTCTGGATAAGAGCGTCTGCTAAATGACTAAAATGTAAATGTATACGGGACGGTTGAGCTAACGTGCGCTAATGTGATTAGCGTGACTGTTGTAAGTAACAGCAAACTTTCCAGGACATAGACACGTCTTATATCAGCAGAAAGCTTAAATTCCTGTTAATCTAACTGCACTGTCCAATTTACAGTAGCTATTGCAGTGAAAAAAATACCATGATATTGTTTGAGGAGAGTGCACAACAACAAAAACCGTATCACGGCAACTGGTTTGATACATTCACCTCTGAAGGTAAATAATGCACTTACACTACCGTTCAAAAGTTTGGGGTCACTTAGAAAAGCCATTGTTTTCGAAAGAAAAGCAATTTTTTTTGTCCATTAAAATAACATAAAATTGATCAGAAATACAGTGTAGACATTGTTAATGTTGTAAATGGCTATTGCAGTAGGAAACGGCTGGTTTTTAATGGAATATCTACATAGACGTACAGAGGCCCATTATCAGCAACCATCAGTCCTGTGTTCCAATGGCACGTTGTGTTTGCTAAGTTTATCATTTTAAAAGGCTAATTGATCATTAGAAAACCTTTTGCAATTATGTTAGCACAGCTGAAAACTGTTGTGCTGATTAAAGAAGCAATAAAACTGGCCTTCTTGAGACTAGTTGAGTATCTGAAGCATCAGCAATTGTGGGTTTGATTACAGGCTCAAAATGGCCAGAAAGAAATAACTTTCTACTGAAACTCGTCAGTCTATTCTTGTTCTGAGAAATGAAGGCTATTCCATGCGAGAAATTGCCAAGACACTGAAGATCTCGTACAACGCTATGTCCTACTCCCTTCACAGAACAGTGCAAACTGGCTCTAACCAGAATAGAAAGAGGAGTGGGAGGCCCCGGTGCACAACTGAGCAAGAGGACAAATACATTAGAGTGTCTAGTTTGAGAAACAGACGCCTCACAGGTCCTCAACTGGCAGCTTCATTAAATAGTACCCGCAAAACACCAGTCTCAACGTCAACAGTGAAGAGGCGACTCCGGGATGCTGACCTTCTAGGCAGAGTTGCAAAGAAAAAGCCATATCTCAGACTGGCCAATAAAAATAAAAGATTAAGATGGGCAAAAGAACACTGGACAGAGGAAGATTGGGGAAAAGTGTTATGACAGACGAATCGAAGTTTGAGGTGTTCGGATCACAAAGAAGAACATTTGTGAGACACAGACCAAATAAAAAGATGCTGGAGGAGTGCTTGATGCCATCTGTCAAGCATGGTGGAGGCAATGTGAGGGTCTGGGGGTGCTTTGGTGGTGATAAAGTGGGAGATTTGTACAGGATAAAAGGGATCTTGAAGAAGGAAGGCTATCACTCCATTTTGCAACGCCATGCCATACCCTGTGGACGGCGCTTGATTGGAGCCAATTTCCTCCTACAACAGGACAATGACCCAAAGCACAGCTCCAAACTATGCAATAACTATTTAGGGAAGAAGCAGTCAGCTGGTGTTCTGTCTATAAGGAGTGGCCAGCACAGTCACCGGATCTCAACCCTATTGAGCTGTTGTGGGAGCAGCTTGACCGTATGGTACGTAAGAAGTGCCCATCAAGCCAATCCAACTTGTGGGAGGTCCTTCAGGAAGCATGGGGTGAAATCTCTTCAGATTACCTCAACAAATTGACAACTAGAATGCCAAAGGTCTGCAGGCTGTAATTGCTGCAAATTGAGGATTCTTTGGCGAAAGCAAAGTTTGAAGGACACAATTATTATTTCAATGAAAAATCATTATTTCTAACCTTTACATTTCCTATTCATTTCTAACCTCTACATTTCCTATTCATTTTGCTATATTTCCTATTCAAACTCATTTCATGTATGTTTTCATGGAAAACAAGGATATTTCTAAGTGACCCCAAACTTTTGAAACGGTAGTGTACATTCAGTAATCTTGCTCTGATTTGTCATCCTAAGGGTCCCAGAGATAAAATGTAGCATAGTTTTGCTTGATAAAATCCATTTTTATATCCAAATGTAGGAACTGGGTTCTACAGTTTGAACCCCTGCAGTCTCTGGCTCCACACCCACCCCACCCGGCCATCTAGATGTGTGAAAGTTAGTGTATAAGCTAATGATCCATCATGTATGACATTCCTGGGAGTGTGTAAACTTACATTTTGTATTACCATATCATTTTTGTACGTTTTCTATAGTTAAGTACTTGAAAATGTATCAATTGACCAATTCAGCACATTTGGGCAGACTTGATTGTATTATCTTTTACCAGATCTAATGTGTTATATTTTCCTACATTAATTTCACATTTCCACAAACTTCAAAGTGTTTCCTTTCTAATGGTATCAAGAATATGCATATCCTTGCTTCAGGTCCTGAGCTACAGGCAGTTAGATTTGGGTATGTCATTTTAGGCGTCAATTGAAAAAAAGGGTCCAATCCTTTTTAGGAATACTATGCATATACTATAATTTCACTTCAATTAGCTTATTAAAAGTGTACTTCAATTTCATACGCTTTCATTGTTATTTAGTATATTCGTTCAAAATAAACTTGAAGTTGTTTTTAAGTTGAAGCATTGTTTTTTTAAATTAAATTATTTTCGTGATCAAGTACACTATAAGTATACACTGAGTGTACAAAACATGAAGAACACCTTCCTAATATTGAGTTATTTAATTGCATATTAATTTTTTTAAATCATAATTTATCACCGTAATGTAAACAACTAAAGTGTGAAATTACACTGGTGCACATTTATCAATTACTTTAGTTTGAAACTGCCACTCAAGCCACAACTACTTTGTGAGTAACCGTCGGTAAGAGGATATCTTGTTCAATCAAGGTAACCTTAATGTTGCTAATTACAATAGCCAATGTGGTTAATGAGTAAAAGTATACTTGTAACACATTGTAAGTACACTTTCTTCATAAAGAGTATAGGAATTATATTTTCAAATAGCATTTAATTGATCATGCTAGCATACTAATAATATAATGACATTGATTGATCATCTACATCAAACTTACATTTATAGTGAATTAGAATTTTTGTATATTACACATTTATGAGAAATATACATATAACATACCAAAAGAATATTCAAATAATATTTGTTTTGTTCTTTATCTAATATACTAAGAATGTATTTAAGTACAAAAAAAGTGTCCCAATTGAGATCATTTAAAAAACATTTAATATACTCAAATCCTAATAAACACTTATAGTGGACATTTAATGTATTAAATATATTTAAAGCTGTTCCAATTTAGATCATTTTAAATATACAAATAAATATTTATCACTGACATACTTCTATAAATTACAAATATATGAATAAAGTATTTTTTCCCGCTTGGGATTGTAATGCAACTCTGGTCTTTTACCATCATAAAGGAAGTAAGTGCCATCCTTGAACACTGCCACAGCCGGGTATTCCTCGAGAGTAACTGCCTGAGAATGACCAGAAAAGAAAAACAATACCTCATTAACTTTGGGAAGATATGATTGAAGCAGGACCAAGTTATGGAAACCCTGCCCTAATATGCAGCACATTCGGAAAGTATTCAGACCCCTTCCCTTTTTCCACATTTTGTTACGTTACAGCCTTATTCTAAAATGTATGACTTTTTTTTTTTCCCTCATCAATCTACACACAATACCCCATAATGACAAAGCGAAAACACGTTTTTATAAATTTTAGCAAATGTATAAAAAATAAAAAACAGAAATACCATATTTACATAAGTATTCAGACCCTTTGCTATGAGACCCGAAATTGAGCTCAGGTGCATCCTGTTTCCATTGATCATCCTTGAGATGTTTCTACAACTTGATTGGAGTCCACCTGTAGTAAATTCAATTGATTGGACATGATTTGGTAAGGCACACACCTGTCTATATAAGGTCCCACAGCTGACAGTGCATGTCAGAGCAAAAACCAAGCCATGAGGTCGAAGGAATTGTCTGTAGAGATCAGAGACAGGATTGTGTCAATGGAAACGGGATGCACCTGAGCTCAATTTCGAGTCTCATAGCAAAGGGTCTGAATACTTATGTAAATAAGGTATTTCTGTTTTTAATTTGTAATAAATGTTACATTTTTTCTAAAAACCTTTTTTCGCTTTGTCATTATGGTGTATTGTGTGTAGATTGATGAGGGAAAAAATAATTTTATCAATTTTAGATAATTAAGATAACGTAACATTATGTGGAAAAAGTCTAGGGGTATGAATACTTTCCGAATGCACTGTGTATACATAACTTAATTTCCAAAATGTACCTTGGGTAAAATGTTCCTTGCAGCAGAGAAGAAGTAGGTATGAACAATCAATTCCTTGGCTACAGATAAGTACTTCTCCTTGGGGGGGGGGAGAGAAAAGGAGGAAACCTCAGACAGGCTATGACAAAGATACCAAAATAAACATTTGGTTATTGTGTCCCATGTGTGTATGTGTGTCCGTGCGTTCGTGTGTGTGCCTGTGTGTGTGTGTGTGTGTGTGTGTGCTTGCGTGTTTAATGCGCATGGTGTACTCATACCTTCAAGTCGGACGGCCCACCAACGTAGACAAAGAGTACGTCATGTCTACTCATAACATTCTGAAACAACAGCTGGCTTGGCAGTGATCTCACCACAGGTCTTAAACAAAGGAGGGATGGGGAGAGAGATGGAGAGAGATGGACAGATGGATGGGCGGAGATGGAGGGAGTACAGTATATCATAATGTAACTGTTCAATGAAAACCTTATTTTTTTTTAAACTTCATAATCTGTCAACTCATACCCAAATGATGTTTACAAACTTCTGGCCAGATGTAAAAACGTTCAAGGGTAAAGTGACAAAGTGTAAATAAAGATAAATTTCCTGGTGAACACACTTTTATGTTTTTCATTTATATTTTTCATTTCACCCTGAAAATAATTGGGAGCAAATTTTGCACACGCTTAGTCAATCCTGCCCTTACTGTTGATACATACTCTGGTAATTATTATTAATATTATATATAGTCCTATATAATATAACTCTGGTAATGCTCAAAACGCCGGAATTACATGATGGTCATTCAGACCTTTTGATATTTCATTTTGTGTAAATATTCCATAATACATCATAAATTGCAAAATGAATGCATTTGTTATGTTAAAATATTTCATACGAAATCTCAGGACACCAAATGTAAATTGTAATCAGTCATAAAACGTAGGCTATTGAGTTATCCAAAAGCCATTGACTGTAAATACTCAAATAAGACGATAAGCTACTGTATTTGGTAGCTTAGTGGTAAAGAGCTGGTTCTAATCCCCGAGCCGACTAGGTGAAAAATCTGTCAATGTGCCCTTGAGCAAGGCACTTAACCCTAATTGCTCCTGTAAGTCACTCTGGATAAGAGCGTCTGCTAAATGACTAAAATCTAATCTAAATGTATTTTGTGGAAATTCATATCATTTTGTGTTGTTGTTTTGTGCTTTTAAAAATACAAAGATTAAACATAGAACAAAACAGTTTCATGCCATTGTAACATCCAAAGTCAAATGAACGTACATGGAGAATTTCCACAGAGGTCAATCTGACCTTCACCAGGGACAAAAAGTTAGCTAATTAGAATGCTGCAAATTAGCTAAAATATTAAGCAATCATAGCATAGCAATACAACTCAGTAAAAATGCTGAAGCCGCTGGCCTAGTAAAAACGATGCAAAAAATATATATAACCGTTTCAAAATACTCATTTTTTGTAGAATAACCGCTGTTCCACACGTTCCACACGTGAGCACTCGCGACACTCAATAGTTTGTTCGGGAAAAATATAGCCTAGCCACTGGGCACAGACGTCAATTCAACGTCTATTCCAGGTTTGTTCAACGTAAATTCATTGAAACGACGTGGAAACAATGTTGATTCAACCAGTGTGTGCCCAGTGGGTACTTTCTATTTTATTCTGTTATTTTCCATTGTATTCTACCTGTAAATATATGTGTATAAGGGCAGGGGAATATAGGTCCGCCTCTTGGTTTGCTATAAAGCTGAGGGATAGGGCTGGAGAAATGTAACCAAATATCACAGAGCCTTTTTAAGAACTACAAAACTATATTTTTGCAGACAAGGAGCATCAACTTCCATCCTCAGTCTTACCCAGATACTCTCTCTGCAAACTCCATGATGCCATCCCAACTGGGTGGCAGGTAGCCTGGCGGGTACGAGCGTTGGGCCAGTAACCGAAAGGTTGCTGGATCGAATTCCCGAGCTGACAAGGTAAAAATCTGTAGTTCTTCCCCTGAGCAAGGCAGTTAACCCACTGTTACCCGGGTGCCGAAGACATGGATGTCGATTAAGGCAGCCCTCCGCACCTCTCTGATTCAGAGGGGTTGGGTTAAATGCAGAAGACACCTTTCAGTTGAATGCGTTCAGTTGTACAACTGACTAGGTATCCCCATGCTGCCATCCTCAGTCTTACCCAGATGCTCTCTCTGCAAACTCCATGACGCCTTACCCAGATGCTCTCTCTGCAAACTCCATGCTGCCATCCTCAGTCTTACCCAGATGCTCTCTCTGCAAACTCCATGATGCCATCCTCAGTCTTACCCAGATACTCTCTCTGCAAACTCCATGATGCCATCCTCAGCCTTACCCAGATGCTCTCTCTGCAAACTCCATGACGCCATCCTCAGTCTT
This sequence comes from Coregonus lavaretus, assembly GCF_964263955.1. Classification (NCBI taxonomy): domain Eukaryota; kingdom Metazoa; phylum Chordata; class Actinopteri; order Salmoniformes; family Salmonidae; genus Coregonus; species Coregonus lavaretus. The sequence continues at coordinate 44,459,059 of NC_140006.1, read as the reverse complement.
ACCCAGATACTCTCTCTGCAAACTCCATGATGCCATCCTTGGTTCTAGGACCTCTGTAGGTGTATTTCAAGTCATCCTTCAACCTATCCAACAGAGATAGGTTAGTTAGAAGAACTGGGTTGTGTGTTCCGTAGGGCACACTTCAGATCTACATTTACCAACAATGTTTTAGAAAATACAGCTGAGAAGTGCACAACTCACATCTTTATAGCGGGATAGTCAGTAACTCGAAACTCTTTTGCGAAACCTGAAACACAAATGTAAAAGATATGTACAAAAATATTTCTGCTGTCAATTTAAGCACACAGAGAGAGAGAGAGAGAGAGAGAGAGAGAGAGAGAGAGAGAGAGAGAGAGAGAGAGAGAGAGAGAGAGAGAGAGAGAGAATAGCTAACTAGTCCACTCTCTCATACAGGACCAGATAACAGGGGATTTGAAGAGAGAGAGAGAGAGAGAGAGAGAGAGAGAGAGAGAGAGAGAGAGAGAGAGAGAGAGAGAGAGAGAGAGAGAGTGAGAGAGAGAGAATAGCTAACTAGTCCACTCTCTCATACAGGACCAGATAACAGGGGATTTGAAGAGAGAGAGAGAGAGAGAGAGAGAGAGAGAGAGAGAGAGAGAGAGAGAGAGAGAGAGAGAGAGAATTGCTAACTAGTCCACTCTCTCATACAGGACCAGATAACAGGGGATTTGAAGAGAGAGAGAGAGAGAGAGAGAGAGAGAGAGAGAGAGAGAGAGAGAGAGAGAGAGAGAGAGAGAGAGAGAGAGAGAGAGAGAGAGAGAGAGAGAGAGAGAGAGAGAGAGAGAGAGAGAGAGAGAGAGAGAGAGAGAGAGAGAGAATAGCTAACTAGTCCACTCTCTCATACAGGACCAGATAACAGGGGATTTGAAGATGTAATAACTCACTACGCTGTTAGCCCATCTGGTTGGCATGGCTTACCATATGTTGCACAAAACACATGTATCTACACACACAAGTACACACACAAGTACACACACGCCGTTGGAATGGCTGCAAGGGCTTTTAAATCTTCCCTAAGCCCTATTAGTGCGCGAACAGACTGGCCTAATTCTGGACCTGTGGGCCTATGTTTGACGAGGCGCTCTGTGACTGGTTGCCTTATCGCACGTTTGGTAAACCCTTTCTCTACGGTGAACATAAGAAGAAACCTTTTTCAGAGACCCCTTTATACTTTATATCATTGTATTGTAGGGGTCAAGTGGTGATGAGTGTCAACGATGTGGGTTATTTACCTCTGCCTTCAGAATAACTACACAGCCTATAAAAAGTGTGCTATCCAGATTATTATACTATTACATTATTGTATAAATATGTAGATTTATTTATATTCGGTATCTATATCATATATTGACCAATCCGGTAGAGGTCAGTACAGCCTGAAGAGTGACTAAAAGCTTCCTTGGTTTTGTTCTGGGATCCCATAGTGTTCCATTTTGCTACAGTAACTTTCCAGCCATTTTACAAATTATTTGGATCAATTATCTCAGTCCTTATGATCTAAAAAAAAAAATCAGAGAGAACATAACAAAATATATGTATTTTCAAAAAATAGGCTCTGTGAAGGCATTCATAGAATAAATACAAATGGCTGATTACATGTTAGATACACTCCAAAACACACTGGGTTGTTTGGTTGACCCAACTGCTGGGTTGCATGTGTCAGGTCACTTCAGTTTTTTAAATCCTTTATTTAACTAGGCAAGTCAGTTAAGAACAAATTCTTATCTACAATGATGACCTACCCCGGCCAAACCCTCCCCTAACCCGGACGACGCTGGGCCAATTGTGCGCTGCCCTATTGGAGTCCAGATCATGGCCGGTTGTGATACAGCCCGGGATTGAACCCGGGTCTGTAGTGATGGCTCTAGCACTGTGTTGCAGTGCCTTAGACCGCCGTGCCACTCAGGATGCCAGGATACTTGGGTTGTTTTCTTTAAAAAAGAGCAAGGTTGGGTTGTTGATGCGGGGTTACTGGTGCTGGGTTATTGAGATATGACCCAGCGGGTCAGATCAGAAGCCTGGAGGCGTAGTTTATTAGGGGTGTGGCTTTCATATAGTGCTTAGCCACCTGTGAGGGTAAATGTCATTCGTGGTCATGCATTCTGTTGTATAATTATCAGAAGTTAAGGTTGAATATTGACATTTTAGTAGCTTCAATGAGGCTTACAGAAGTGTATGAATTCCCCAAAAAACTATCCAAATCCCATCCCATTGTTGGGTTAGATACCACCTTATTATAATATGTAATAAATCATCTTAATGTTCTAGAAGAATGTGTAAAATGCTACAAAAAACGTATGGAACATTCAAATTTGCAGTATGTAAACTTAACATGACGAACAGGAATGACATTTACTCTCACGGTTGGCCAATTAGATCTATCTGAAAGCCATGCCCCTAATAAGCCACGCCTCTTGAAAATAAACCTATAATTACATTAAAACAAAACAAACTGCTAGGTCAACTGGCTGGGTCAAAATAACCCAGCGTGTGTTCTGTCCAATATTTAACCAGCGCTGGGTTAACAAAGAACCCAAATTGGGTTGTTTTTTTAGCCCAGTATTATTTGGATTGTAGTCCTCTATTTTTCAATACACTATACAACTTCCTCTTTTAAAGCATCTTTCTCATCAATATAATACTTATTATAATCCTGATTCCACCAGGCAGTCATTGTTGTATTCTGTTTGTGTTCACGTTATATTGAAGTCATACTGTTTCTTTTTTTTTTTTTTACTGTTATGTACTTTTGTTTGCGTCTTATGTCTCGTCTTGTTCTGTCTTTTAACTTAATGTACAAATCAGATCATTGGACTCACTGGTGTGGATGTCTGCATCGACCTTGCCAACGTTGACTGGAGACCCTATACTTTTCAGCTCCGCCCCGATTTCGTACCACACTGGGTCCAACAGCTTGCAATCGGTACACCAGGGTGCGTAAAACTGACACAAATCAAATGGAGCACAATCACCATAATGTAATGCATTTCTTCTTCTACTCTCCAATATAACATGTTTGAAACAAAAACACAATAAAGTGCCTTGCAAAAGTATTCATCCCCCTTGGAGTTTTTCATATTTTGTTGCATTACAACCTGTAAGAGTTGGCTACAGCACATACAGCATGGGATCCGTGTGTGTGTGTGTGTGTGTGTGTGTGTGCCTGTGTGTGTGTGTGTGTGTGTGCCTGTGTGACACCACACTAGCGTGATGAACATGTATTTCAATGTCCCCTCTTGCATTCTCTTGATGTAGGCCTAACTTACACACTGCTTCTTCACGCAATCATTATAAGGGCCTTTCTTAAAAAGTCACGTCCATACTTACTTCAATCAGCCATATCTCATCAGGCTTTCTTGTGTCTTTAAACCTGCGAATTAGTAATAGAAATCAACAACCATTGGTAAATCTATACAATGGAAATGTATTTTATTAGGAACTTTTCACAATCCTTAAGAGGTGGTCTACTGGTATATCAACTTGATAGTTAAGGACCATGGACAGATGGCAGTAGTGGTGCCTTATTAAGGAAGGTGTGCATTACAGCAGTCTACTTCGATATTCCGTTATCAAAGTAGATAACATTTACAGTAGCCTTTCAGCATTATTATCAAAGCAATTCATCTAGCAACGTCTTTCGAATTAATAGAAATAACTTACGTGTCATCGAGCTCTTCAACGAAGGCTGATACCGTAGCTATACTAAACAAAACTGTCAGAGAAACTAGAGGCATACAGAGGAAACGTTACTATAAGGACGCAACTGACACAACCCAAATAGAATAATTAAAACAGGCTATCATTGCTAGTTAAGAACATTAAACTATTAACCGGACCAACATGAGACATTCGAGTTCAAAATACACTATAATCAACAGTGCCATCACAAATGTCTATTGACATTATTTAATAGCCTACCTGTGCACACGACAATGAACTTTTCATTCGCCATCATTTTCCCTCAATGATTTATCCAATAATCAATCCATCCGCAAATTGTGTGACGCTGATCCAAATCTGTGTTTCTCGGTTTCTATGTAGCGCTAAGAACTTTAAGCAATAAGGCCACGAGTCCCGGAACTGTCTGTCAAAGTAAAAGCCTTAGAGATCCTATTAATGAAGGTTAATGTCCATTCTAGTCTTCTATTCCTAATTATATGGTAAAATACCCTTTTAAAATGGAAAGTTATTGGATGGGGGAATCGAACTCGAACGTATAAGACCTGTGTATTGGTTATGACATGACATAAGCTGCACTAATGGAATTTTAGGCTATGGTAGATGTTAACATTTGCGTCGTTGGGTCCACTGGTTAACCTTAGAGAGCGGCTTAAAATGGTTTTCACACCAGGACTTTTAATGTGATGTAGGCCTAAAGTAATCGGGAGCAAACGCCAACTTTACATTTACGTCATTTAGCAGCCGCTCTTATGCAGAGCGATTTACAGGAGCAATTAGGGTTAAGTGCCTTGCACATCGACAGATTTTTCACCTAGTCAGCTCGGGGATTAGAACCAGCGACCTTTCGGTTACTCGCACAACGCTCTTACCCACTAGACTACCTGCCGCCAGCTGTTGTATAATCTTGCCACCCAGCTGCATTTGGATATGGAGATGTGATAAGAAAGCAAAGAATGATACGTTTTCTCTCTCTATTGAACATGTATGCCTAGTAATTTATTTGAAATAGCTTTCGGAAAACTATCATTGAAATAAAACTAAAAAGATTTAAAAGAACACATTTTTTCAATAAATATTTAGATTGAAAACATTTTATAGCATTCTAATTTTCAAAATACAATTACAGAATTTTTTTTAAATTTGACACGCGCACTACATCATCAACTCCGTCATCCTCATTGTGGGCATCACACGCGTGCTGGTCATCTATGCCCTCTGCCACAGCCACACCCTCCACACACCTGGCCTTCCTGTTCGTGGTCAACCTGGCCTTCCTGTTCGTGGTCAACCTGGCCTTCCTGCTCGTGGTCAACCTGGCCTTCCTGCTCGTGGTCAACCTGGCCTTCCTGCTCGTGGTCAACTTGGCCTTCCTGTTCGTGGTCAACCTGGCCTTCCTGCTCGTGGTCAACCTGGCCTTCCTGTTCGTGGTCAACCTGGCCTTCCTGTTCGTGGTCAACCTGGCCTTCCTGTTCGTGGTCAACCTGGCCTTCCTGTTCGTGGTCAACCTGGCCTTCCTGTTCGTGGTCAACCTGGCCTTCCTGGTCGTGGTCAACCTGGCCTTCCTGTTCGTGGTCAACCTGGCCTTCCTGGTCGTGGTCAACCTGGCCTTCCTGTTCGTGGTCAACCTGGCCTTCCTGTTCGTGGTCAACCTGGCCTTCCTGTTCGTGGTCAACCTGGCCTTCCTGGTCCTGGTCAACCTGGCCTTCCTGTTCGTGGTCAACCTGGCCTTCCTGTTCGTGGTCAACCTGGCCTTCCTGTTCGTGGTCAACCTGGCCTTCCTGTTCGTGGTCAACCTGGCCTTCCTGGTCCTGGTCAACCTGGCCTTCCTGTTCGTGGTCAACCTGGCCTTCCTGGTCGTGGTCAACCTGGCCTTCCTGCTCGTGGTCAACCTGGCCTTCCTGGTCGTGGTCAACCTGGCCTTCCTGGTCCTGGTCAACCTGGCCTTCCTGGTCGTGGTCAACCTGGCCTTCCTGGTCGTGGTCAACCTGGCCTTCCTGGTCCTGGTCAACCTGGCCTTCCTGGTCCTGGTCAACCTGGCCTTCCTGTTCGTGGTCAACCTGGCCTTCCTGGTCGTGGTCAACCTGGCCTTCCTGGTCCTGGTCAACCTGGCCTTCCTGGTCCTGGTCAACCTGGCCTTCCTGGTCGTGGTCAACCTGGCCTTCCTGGTCCTGGTCAACCTGGCCTTCCTGGTCGTGGTCAACCTGGCCTTCCTGGTCCTGGTCAACCTGGCCTTCCTGGTCGTGGTCAACCTGGCCTTCCTGGTCGTGGTCAACCTGGCCTTCCTGTTCGTGGTCAACCTGGCCTTCCTGTTCGTGGTCAACCTGGCCGTGGCCGACTTCCTCATGTCGCTGGACCCAGTCCCCAGTCTTCTTGTGGTGGAAAAAGTACCCAATTGTCATACTTGAGTAAAAGTAAAGATACCTTAATAGAAAATTACTCAAGTAAAAGTGAAAATCACCCAGTAAAACACTACTTTAGTAAAGTCTAGAAGTATTTGGTTTTAAATATACTTAAATATCAAAAGTAAAGGTATAAATAATTTCAAATTACTTTTATTAAGCAAACCAGATGGCACAATTATTATTATTATATACAACACTCAGACATAATTTATAAACGAAGCATGTGTGTTTAGTGAGTCACTAGATCAGAGGCAGTAAAGATGACCAGGGATGTTCTCTTGATAAGTGTGTGAATTGGAAAATTTTCCTGTTCTGCTAAGCATTCAAAATGTAAAGAGTACTTTTGGGTGTCAGGGAAAATGTATGGAGTAAAAAGTACATAATTTTGTTTAGGAATGTAGTGAAGTAAAAGTTGTCAAAAATATAAATAGTAAAGTACAGATACCCCCCAAAAAACTACTTAAGTAGTACTTTAAAGTATTTTTACTAAAGTACTTTACATCCCTGAATTTAGGCTTTTAGCTTAATGACAAAACTAGCAATGAAAAAATATGCAAATTGTTAAGAAAACACCTAAATATACAATTTGTTTTACAATAATCATTCTGGGTGTTCGTTTTATTAGAAATACAGTTCATAGGCCTATAAGAAATACAGAACAACTTAGTAAACCTGTGGTAAAATATTGTATTCATTTATTTAACCTTTATTTAAATCAGGAAGTCTCTTGAGAGGAATATTCTCTTTCAACGGAGACCTTGCCAAGACAGCAGCTTTACAAATGTATAAAAGTGACATATTAAAAACAGGCAACACAACAAGTAATATATAAATCTACACAAAATACATAATGCAAATGCTTTAGGCTACGTTTAATGTAGAAGGATTACTTTATCCTATCCCAGGTATTCCTTAAAGAGGTGGGGTTTCAAATGTCTCCGGAAGGTGGTGAGCGACTCCGCTGTGTGTGTGGGGGGGGGGGGGTAGAAGGATTGCTTTATCCTATCCCAGGTATTCCTTAAAGAGGTGGGGTTTCAAATGTCTCCGGAAGGTGGTGAGTGACTCCACTGTCCTGGCGTCGTGAGGGAGCTTGTTCCACCATTGGGGTGCCAGAGCAGCGAACAGTTTTGACTGGGCTGAGCGGGAACTATGCTTCCGCAGAGGAAGGGGAGCCAGCAGGCCAGAGGTGGATGAACGCAATGCCCTCGTTTGGGTGTAGGGACTGATCAGAGCCCGAAGGTACAGAGGTGCCGTTCCCCTCGCTGCTCCAAAGGCAAGCACCATGGTCTTGTAACGGATGCGAGCTTCAACTGGAAGCCAGTGGAGTGTGCGGAGGAGGGGGGTGACGTGAGAGAACTTGGGAAGGTTGAACACCAGACGGGCTGCGGCATTCTGGATGAGTTGTAGGGGTTTAATGGCACATGCAGGGAGGCCAGCCAACAGCGAGTTGCAGTAATCCAGACGGGAGATGACAAGTGCCTGGATTAGGACCTGTGCCGCTTCCTGTGTGAGGCAGGGTCGTACTCTCCGAATGTTGTAGAGCATGAACCTGCAGGAGCGGGTCACCGCCTTGATGTTAGCGGAGAACGACAGGGTGTTGTCCAGGGTCACGCCAAGGCTCTTCGCACTCTGGGAGGAGGACACAACAGAGTTGTCAACCGTGATGGCGAGATCATGGAACGGGCAGTCCTTCCCCGGGAGGAAGAGCAGCTCCGTCTTGCCAGGGTTCAGCTTGAGGTGGTGATCCGTCATCCATACTGATATGTCTGCCAGACATGCAGAGATGCGATTCGCCACCTGGTTATCAGAAGGGGGAAAGGAGAAGATTAGTTGTGTATCGTCAGCGTAGCAATGATAGGAGAGGCCGTGTGAGGATATGACAGAGCCAAGTGACTTGGTGTATAGGGAGAAAAGGAGAGGGCCTAGAACTGAGCCCTGGGGGACACCAGTGGTGAGAGCACGTGGTGCGGAGACAGCTTCTCGCCACGCCACTTGGTAGGAGCGACCGGTCAGGTAGGACGCAATCCAGGAGTGAGCCGCGCCGGAGATGCCCAGCTCGGAGAGGGTGGAGAGGAGGATCTGATGGTTCACAGTATCAAAGGCAGCAGACAGGTCTAGAAGGACAAGAGCAGAGGAGAGAGAGTTAGCTTTAGCAGTGCGGAGAGCCTCCGTGACACAGAGAAGAGCAGTCTCAGTTGAATGACCAGTCCTGAAACCTGATTGGTTTGGATCAAGAAGGTCATTCTGAGAGAGATAGCAAGAGAGTTGGCTAAAGACGGCACGCTCAATAGTTTTGGAAAGAAAAGAAAGAAGGGATACTGGTCTGTAGTTGTTGACATCAGTGGGGTCGAGTGTTGGTTTTTTGAGAAGGGGAGCAACTCTCGCTCTCTTGAAGACGGAAGGGACATGGCCAGCGGTCAAGGATGAGTTGATCAGCGAGGTGAGGTAGGGGAGAAGGTCACCGGAGATGGTCTGGAGAAGAGAGGAGGGGATGGGGTCAAGCGGGCAGGTTGTTGGGCGGCCTGCAGTCACAAGTCGCAGGATTTTATCTGGAGAGAGAGGGGAGAAAGAAGTCAAAGCATAGGGTAGGGCAGTGTGAGCAGGACCAGCAGTGTCATTAGACTTAACAAACGAGGATCGGATGTCGTCAACCTTCTTTTCAAAGTGGTTGACGAAGTCATCCACAGAGAGAGAGGAGGGGGGGGGGGGGGGGGGAGGATTCAGGAGGGAGGAAAATGTGGCAAAGAGCTTCCTAGGGTTAGAGGCAGATGCTTGGAATTTAGAGTGGTAGAAGGTGGCCTTAGCAGCAGAAACAGATGAAGAAAATGTAGAGAGGAGGGAGTGAAAAGATGCCAGGTCGGCAGGGAGTTTAGTTTTCTTCCATTTCCGCTCCGCTGCCCGGAGCTCTGTTCTGTGAGCTCGCAATGAGTCATCAAGCCACGGAGCTGGAGGGGAGGACCGAGCCGGCCGGGAGGATAGGGGACACAGAGAGTCAAAGGATGCAGAAAGGGAGGAGAGGAGGGTTGAGGAGGCAGAATCAGGAGATTGGAGGGAGAAGGATTGAGCAGAGGGAAGAGATGATAGGATGGAAGAGGAGAGAGTAGTGGGAGAGAGAGAGCGAAGGTTGCGGCGGCGCATTACCATCTGTGTAGGGGCAGAGTGAGTAGTGTGGGAGGAGAGCGAGAGAGAAAAGGAAACAAAGTAGTGGTCGGAGACATGGAGGGGAGTTGCAGTGAGATTAGTAGAGGAGCAGCATCTAGTGAAGATGAGGTCAAGCGTATTGCCTGCCTTGTGAGTAGGGGGGGACGGTGAGAGGGTGAGGTCAAAAGAGGAGAGGAGTGGAAAGAAGGAGGCAGAGAGAAATGAGTCAAATGTGGACATAGGGAGGTTGAAATCCCCCAAAACTGTGAGGGGTGAGCCATCCTCAGGAAAGGAACTTATCAAGGCGTCAAGCTCATTGATGAACTCTCCAAGGGAACCTGGAGGGCGATAGATGACAAGGATATTAAGCTTAAATGGGCTAGTGACTGTGACAGCATGGAATTCAAATGAGGAGATAGACAGATGGGTTAGGGGAACAATTGAGAATGTCCACTTGGGAGAGATGAGGATTCCTGTACCACCACCCCTCTGACCAGATGCTCTCGGGGTATGCGAGAACACATGGTCAGACGAGGAGAGAGCAGTAGGAGTAGCAGTGTTTTCAGTGGTAATCCATGTTTCCGTCAGCGCCAGGAAGTCGAGGGACTGGAGGTTGGCATAGGCTGGGATGAAGTCAGCTTTGTTGGCAGCAGAACGGCAGTTCCAGAGGCTGCCTGAGACCTGGAACTCCAGGTGTGGGGTGCGTGCAGGGACCACCAGGTTAGAGAGGCAGCAGCCACGCGGTGTGGTGCGTTTGTGTAGCCTGTGCAGAGAGGAGAGAACAGGGATAGGCAGAGGCATAGTTGACAGGCTGTAGCAAATGGCTACAAAAATGCAGAGGAGATCGGAATGAAATGAGCTAAGCATCTGGGAGAGGAGAGAGCAGGGCCTCCCTCACCAAAAACTTCTACCTCAGAAACTAAAATTGTTTCACTGAACCACCCGAACAAAAACTCTCCCAACTTCCACCTTTAGAAATCAGAATTGTTGTGAACCACAGCGGTTCAATGTTTAAAGGAATAGACTCAACCCACTTTATTCAGCTAGCTAACTATGACACCATAGCTAACTAGCATGATAGCATCCAATAACAATAACACACAGTTTAGCACCAACACTTGGTCACAACAAACCACCAATAGTGTGTTAACTAGCTAACTAGCATGCTAGCATCCAGTAACACACAGTTTAGCACCAACACTTGGTCACAACAAACCACCAATAGTGAGTTAACACACTAAACAGATCATTCGTGTCTGTGTCAAGTTCCTTTCATGACGCAGCAATGATTAAACGTTGGCTAGCTAGGACAAGTATATTGTATTTAGCTACTACAGTACAGTTAGCTGGTCGTGTTGGGTAGCTAGCAATGGCCACTGTGTTGACTTTGTTTGGAGAACGGCTAGCTAGCTAGCTGCGTGCTACACCCGGCACACAATGGCTACTGTGTTGACTCTGACTCTGTTCGAAAAACGGCTAGTTAGCTCGCTTCGTGCTACAGCCGGCACGGCCGAAGACACTGCCAACCTACAGTAACTACCCGCAACAACCCACGATGCCTAGCTATGACGCCATAGCTAACTAGCATGCTAGCATCCATTAACACACAGTTTAGCACCAATACTTGGTTACAACAAACTGCCAAGAGTGTGTTAACACACTAAACAGATAATTCATGTCCGTGTCTAGTTCCTTTCATAACGCATAACGCAGCAAAAATTAAACGTTGGCTAGCAGCACATTAACATTGGAAACAGCTCTCCACCGTTGCTAAACGTTACCAGTAGCTACCCGCTAGCTAGCTAGCCTCGTGCTTCGATACTAACCTACAATAATTACCTACGGAAACCTACAATAACAACAATACTAACCTACAATAACTACAATACCTAACTACAACTAACTACCTACCTACGATCTAATACATGGTTTAAGCTTTACTCAACACCATATGAGAAGCTTACCTCCTGCTAGAGAAAAACACAACCTCTCCCGATGGCTCACTCCTCAGTTGCTTTAAAAACATCTGTCCCCTCCTCATCCCCTTCCTTCCACCTGTATTGATTTAGGAAAGACTTGACAGGTGAAAACAACATGCCGGAAGATCCTCATTGTATGGCTTTTATCTGATCGGTTCTTTCAGATCAATGCAATGAGAGGAGTTGAGGAGAGGATATACTTGTTAGACAATTGAAAAAGAGCCTAAATTCAGTTACCAGGGAGCAAGAGATCTTTACTAGAGGTCTACCGAGTAGTCAGACAAAAATTGGCAATTTTCTGGATACGATTATTTACATTTACATTTACATAATTTAGCAGACGCTCTTATCCAGATTATGATCCGAGTATTTTTTGTAATTATCCATGATCGGGAAAAAAAAGTAATTTTCGGGTGCCAGCTGTGACACTCTGGCTCCGGGACTTTTGTATTTGAGCCAGGGTGTATTTTGTTATGTTGGGTTTGGGTGTATTTCTAGGTTTGCCTTTCTGTTGGCTTCATTTCTAGGTTTGGTCTATGACTCCCAATCGGAGGTAACGAGTGTCAGCTGTCGGCTCGTTATCTCTGATTGGGAGCCATATTTAATCTGTATGTTTTCCTGTGGGAATTGTGGGTTTTTGTTCCGTTTCGGTCAGTGTACCGTGGACTTCATTGAGTCGTCTTTTGTTTTGTAGTTCTATAACGTTTAATTAATAAAGTCATGTTTCTTGGACACGCTGCGCCTTGGTCATACTTAGACGACATAGACGACCGTGACAGAAAAACCCACCATAATAGGACCAAGCAGCGTGTCAAGCGGCAACAGGACCCTGCTCCTAAGGATTCATGGACATGGGGGGAGATACTGGCTGGAAAGGGTCCTTGGGCACAACCGGGAGAATATCGCCGCCCTCGTGAAGAGCTGGAGGCAGCTAAAGCCGAGAGGAGGCGGTATGAGGAGGCAGCACGGAGTCAAGGCTGGAAGCCCGTGGGTACCACCCAAAAATTTCTTGGGGGGGGGCTTAAAGGGAGTGTGGCGAAGTCAGGTAGGAGACCTGCGCCTACTCCCTGGACTTACCGTGGAGAGCGAGAGTACGGGCAGACACCGTGTTACGCAGTAGAGCGCATGGTGTCTCCTGTACGCAGGCATAGCCCGGTTCGGTACATTCCAGCTCCACGTATCGGCCGGGTTAGAGTGAGCGTTGAGCCAGATGTCATGAAGCCGGCCCAACGCATCCGGCTACCAGTGCGTCTTCTCGGGCCGGCGTACATGGCACCAGCCTTACGCATGGTGTTCCCGGTTCGCCCACATAGGCCGGTGCGGGTTATTCCACCTCCCCGTACTGGTCGGGCGACGGGGAGCATCAACCCGGGTAAGGTTGGGCAGGCTCAGTGCTCAAGGGGGCCAGTAAGCCTGCACGGTCCGGTATTTCCGGCGCCACCTCCCCGCTCCAGCCCAGTACCACCAGTGCCTACACCACGCACCAAGCCTCCTGTGTGTTCCCCGAGTCCTGTGCGTCCTGTTGCTGCTCTCCGCACTAGGCCTTATGTGCGTCCCCAGGGTCCAGCATGCCCTGTTCCTTCTCCCCGCACTAGGCTTTATGTGCGTTCCCAGGGTCCAGCATGCCCTGTTGCTTCTCCCCGCACTAGCTCTGAGATGCGTGTCCTCAGCCCGGTACCTCCCGTTCCGGCACCACGCACCAGGCCTACGGTGCGCCTCAGACGGCCAGAGTCTGCCGTCTGCCCAACGGGGCCTGAACTGCCCGTCTGCCCAAAGGCGCTTGAACTGGCCGTCTGGACTGAGCCTGCAAAGCCGCCCGTCTGCCATGAGCCTTCAGAGCCGTCCGCCAGACCGGAGCCGCTAGAGCCTTCCGCCAGACAGGATCAGCCAGAGCCTTCCGCCAGACAGGATCAGCCAGAGTCTTCCGCCAGCCATGAGCAGCCAGATCCGTCAGCCGGCCATGAGCAGCCAGATCCGTCAGCCAGCCATGAGCAGCCAGATCCTTCAGCCAGCCATGAGCAGCCAGATCCGTCGGCCAGCCATGAGCAGCCAGATCCGTCGGCCAGCCATGAGCAGCCAGATCCGTCGGCCAGCCATGAGCAGCCAGATCCGTCAGCCAGCCATGAGCAGCCAGATCCTTCAGCCAGCCATGAGCCGTCCAGCCAGGATCCGCCAGAGCCAGCCAGCCAGGATCCGCCATTGAGTCCGGTGCTGTCCCTTAGCCCTGTGCTGCCCCTTATCCTGGTGCTGCCCCTTAGTCCGGTGCTGCCCTTTAGTCCGGTGCCGCCCCTTAATCCAGTGGGGTTTAGTTGGGGGGTGGTCATGTGGAGGAGGCTACGGAAGCAGATAGTGACTAAGGTGGGGTGGGGACCACGACCAGGGCCAGAACCGCCACCGTGGACAGACGCCCACCCAGACCCTCCCCTAGACTGTATGCTGGTGCGCCCGGAGTTCGCACCTTTAGGGGGGGGTACTGTGACACTCTGGCTCCGGGACTTTTGTATTTGAGCCAGGGTGTATTTTGTTATGTTGGGTTTGGGTGTATTTCTAGGTTTGCCTTTCTGTTGGCTTCATTTCTAGGTTTGGTCTATGACTCCCAATCGGAGGTAACGAGTGTCAGCTGTCGGCTCGTTATCTCTGATTGGGAGCCATATTTAATCTGTATGTTTTCCTGTGGGAATTGTGGGTTTTTGTTCCGTTTCGGTCAGTGTACCGTGGACTTCATTGAGTCGTCTTTTGTTTTGTAGTTCTATAACGTTTAATTAATAAAGTCATGTTTCTTGGACACGCTGCGCCTTGGTCATACTTAGACGACATAGACGACCGTGACACCAGCACGCATCTTTCTCATGTCAATCAGTCAGTCGAGGTGCTACGTGGTCTAAATAACTCAACTGGCTAGTTTGGCTGTCTATAAAGGGAAGGGCGGGCTGTACGTTGATCCTGCTGCTCTGATTGGATAGAGTGAAGCTGTGTTTCATCATTTCACACGATCGCTGTCACGTCTATTTTTCGGTCTTGATCATTCAGACTGCTGCTGCCTCCTGTTAGCCTGCTACTATGATAACTGAAATGGTGAGGACGTTCGCTATCAAGCTGTCAATGTGCATAATATCTAACAAGTGGGGCGAAGGTAGGGAAAAAAATATGAAACGCCGACGAGAATTCTGACTGATAGCAAACTTGTGTGCCTGCTGCAAAATGAAGACAGACACAGGTCAAACACAGACACACCCCTCTGCAGCTCGTAATCTGCAGCTTGTTTGGTCTATGAATGTGCAGGGAGATATTTTGACAACATCTATTTAGGCATTGACTATCAACTGTCAATTTACGGATACGATTACGAATATGAGTATGGCCATGTCGGCACACCACTAATCTTTACCATCAGATTGAAAAAGAGCCTAAATTCTGTTACTAGGGAGCAGGATATCTTTACCATCAAATTGAAAAAGAGCCTAAATTCAGTTACCAGGGAGCAGGAGATCATTACCATCAGATGGGCCTGCATCAAGCACATCTCCTTCAAACACCATTGAGGTGCTTGAAATGCTGCTAACCCTGAGGCTGTCAGACAACACTCCCGCTTTCTGCCCGGTTACCACGCCTGCTGACTGCTGATTGGGGATGACCGTATCTGTGGCGATCTCCGTGGAGACACGTCGGTCGAAGGGCAGTGAGTTGATGCTGGAGCCGTTGGCCTCACTCTCAATCCAGCACGAGTCTGTGTCGGAGGCTGACGAGAGGTGACTCTTGCCCCAGCGTTCGTTGGCACGTGCACCGGCGACCATGCCCGCTCCCGCACCCACACCCGTGCCCAGGGTGCACTGGCTGGTGAGGGTGGGCCGTCGAGAGCTAAGGGAGGCATCACTGTTGGAGCTGAAGGATGAACGCAGGTCCTTGTCGCCCACACGCAGCAGCGAGCGTAGCACGGGCACGTAGCGGGCGATTGCGATGCGGTACTTGGGGTGCGTGATGGCGTAGATGATGGGGTTGTGGATGGCCGAGGCCTTGGCGATGATGTCGGGCACTGAGTTCATGTAGGGCGTCAGCAGGTGGGCATAGCCTGCCGTGGCGACCAGCGCCACCACCGAGTAGGGGGACCAAGACACGACGAAGAGCAGGATGACCACCAGCGCCACTTTTGGCCATGCGCCACTCGCCGCGCAGCCGCTCATATGCCTTGTACTTCTCGCCGCAGTCCAGCCACCGCACATCTCGGCCTGCCCGGCGGATGGCGCGTGGTCCTCTGTAGCTCAGCTGGTAGAGCATGGCGCTTGTAACGCCAGGGTAGTGGGTTCGTTCCCCGGGACCACCCATACGTAAAAATTTATGCGCACATGACTGTAAGTCGCTTTGGATAAAAGCATCTGCTAAATGGCATATTATTATTATTATCATTATTAAGATGGCTATGTAGCAGCCGCCGATCACCCCTAGTGGGATTAAGAAGACGAAGGTGAAGAGGAAGATGGTGTAGTCCCAGCTGCACGACGTCTGCAGGCCCTTGGGCACGTAGGCGCTCCACCCCAGGCTCCACCCCAGGCTCCACCCCAGGCTCCAGAGCCAACAGGCTATCAACATGACTATGACCCACCGCCGGTTCATGCTGCCCAGCGAGGCCAGCGGCCCGGGTGATGGCCAGGCAGCGGTCAACGGCGATGGCTGTCAGCTTCATCATGGAGAACATGCCGAAGAGGGCGCCGCAGAAGGCATAGAGCTCACAGGCGCGCTCGCCGAACACCCAGCGGCGGTGCAGCGAGGCCACGAAGAAGACGGGGGGACTGGGTCAGCGACATAAAGAAGTCGGCGACGGCCAGGTTGACCACGAACAGGTTGCCCGGTGTGTGGAGGGTGCGGCTGCGGCAGAAGGCATAGATGACCAGAGCGTTACCCAGCATGCCCGTGATGCCCACCATGAGGATGACCGAGCCGATGATGTAGTGCGTATGGTCGGGAACATCCACAGTAGGGAAGGGATGCGGTGGCTCCGGGTGGAAGGGCAGGTGGGTTGGCCCATGGCCGGGCACATTATCAAGTTTATAGTTCCTGGAGGTTGAGAGGTGCTCCTTAAAAACCCCTGTGCAGTTGAGCAAAATGCCCCTTTTCTGGTCGAATTATTATTTTCACTTCTTCAGTGAACTATCCCCCTACAAAGTTTTCTGCCTTTTATCTGAAAAAGGTAGACAAAGTAGACAATGCAAAACATAGATGAGGATGTCCTTCCTGGACAAACAGTTTAGTCCAGTTCAGTGGCGGCTCCTGAAAAAATTCTCAGGAGGGGCAATTTTTCTGATGATTTAGGTGACCTACACACATTTAAAAAAAGATATGTCCAGCAACAACATGAAGACAGGAGCAGCATATAAGTCAATACCAGAAGCATTTATTGACTGATCTCAAAAGTGTTGGCTTACCAGGGTTGGTGGAGCCCTCAGTTTCATCTTTGCCTCGCAAAGCTAACTCAAACACTCTGCAAAACTTCACACACTGGATTAGCCGGCTGAGGATGTGGCGGTTCTTGCTAATGTCGTAGTAAATATATTTGTTATAGTGAATATGGAATATGATATGTTGAGTAAAATGTTGTGCTAAGATCTATTTAGGTCAGGAGCTGGTTATAAGTTCTGTTCCTATCCAATAACAATGGACAAAAGGGTCCTATCTTGTCAGCCTTGTCAGCAGGTGGCCAAGGACAACACCCACGCCATAGGCCTCTCAGTTCTTCCAACTCACGAGTTCTTGCTCTGAGGACACACACACACACAAACACACACACACACAC
Organism: Coregonus lavaretus; assembly: GCF_964263955.1. Classification (NCBI taxonomy): domain Eukaryota; kingdom Metazoa; phylum Chordata; class Actinopteri; order Salmoniformes; family Salmonidae; genus Coregonus; species Coregonus lavaretus. Next base: position 44,442,050 of record NC_140006.1, on the reverse strand, counting down.
ATCATCACTGTTAAACACACACACACACACACACATCATCACTGTTAAACACACACACACACACACACACACAAAAATCCCCTCTCTTAGGCTGAACATTTGAAGACAGAGAACCCGACTCAGAGCCAATGCAACAGTGACAGTAGCCTGCAGGGGACCTCGCCCAACTCATCAGGACCAATCAGAAGATCAGAACTACTAGATTGAACCTACTTCATTTATTGCATAAAATGTCTGCACACAATGTTTCGGGGCTCTCTTCAGATAATAATAATAATAATAATAATAATATGCCATTTAGCAGACGCTTTTATCCAAAGCGACTTACAGTCATGCGTGCATACATTTTTGTGTATGGGTGGTCCCGGGGATCGAACCCACTACCTTGGCGTTACAAGCACCATGCTCTACCAGCTGAGCTACAGAAAGTGGATACTCATGGATGCGCATTGCAATTGTAAAATGTCAACACAATTGGAGACACCACGTCATTTTTGGAGACATGTTATTGACAGTAAACTATTGTAGATGCGACTGCTAACTAAATAAAACATTTTAGCTGGCTAGCTAATCATCTTAGCTAAATGTGGGGCAAACAATTCAGTTATTTACCGTTAATTTGAGGGATTGGGGTGAAAGAAATCGAGTTACATAGTGATACTTTACGATATACTGTATTGACAATATCGCAATATTTTAGCGCTAGTTGGCTGTACCTGCACCAAAACACCATTATTGTTCCTTCATAGCTTGTTCTCAATCTTTTCACATTGGGAGCCAATTTGTTTTCAGCACTTTTATTTCCATGACTGATCAAAACTCGTTCTCATGGCTTTCTGATCCCTCTGCAACAGACATATGGTGCGCAATAAAATCACAGTATCGAATCGCAATACGTATAGAATCATGAGACTCGCAATGCTGATGCATATATCTTATCGTGAGGTTCCTGGCAATTCCCAGCCCAAGTTCATTTGCCACAACAAATCTCTTCGCTAGCAAACGCGATGTCTTCTCCAAAACGGCAATGTGTCTCCAGCAATGTTTACTTTTTTGACGTTCTATGGCATCTCCAATTTCCAAGCATATATGACCACATGTAATATTTTGGTAAGTGATGCAAATAGTGAACTATGTAGGGCCAGGATGTAAAATATATGTAGCTGCAGCAATTTCTCTTATCTGATATGGTAAGTAATGGGGCTTAATTTATAGCTCCCTAAGAGTTTGACGAACGGGTCCGTGAACGCGATTCCAGATATATTTACCTCTGAATAAACTGCCTTTATTACACCATATCCACATCCAGTAAACTTGTGATTATCAACACTAACCTCATCGTTGTGGCGGCGGACAGCTAGCCTGTATCCCTCGTCATCCAGTTGAGTGAGTGGCAATGTCTTTTTTCGTTCGTACCAATTTTTGGAAAATCCTCGGGTGTAGGACTTTCCGCCTTTAGTAGAAACCTGTTGAATTATTAAATTTGGTCTGGGAGGTCCTAATTGTTTCGTTGCCAATTTATCTTCATTTGTTCGCCGACAAAAAGGAACTTCTTTCAAACAATCCACTCTTTTCTCAGTTACGTTCATGGTTACGTAACGTATGACGAAAGCGCGTAAGTGCAAGCCCACAGACACCCATTGAGATTGTATTGAAGGCTCTGAAATTTGAAAAAAATAGATTTTACATGGGAGTCTATGACAGACTTCTGGGCGATTTTCAACCTGACTGAAATCGCCCCAAAAGGGGGGGGAGCCATTTGAAGCACGACTTTAGCCTGATTCGACATTTAGTGGCAGTGTGGCAGATCAGACGTATAGATTACAACACTGATAACTACTGTTGCCGTGATATAATTGATTAGAAAAAAAATCCCTTCCTTTTCCCGTTTGGCAGTGCGTCGCCCATATCGCCCTATTGAACAGGCCGCCCCTGGTCCAGTTTAGAGCAGTTTATTTCAATGAATTCAATTCAACTTCAAAAGGAAGAAAATCATAAGTAAAGTCCTGCAGCTCATTTCCCAGCTCTGTGATTCCTCTTCCCTCCGCCTACTACATACCCCGAACCACATCGGCTCAATATATACTGATAGAAGATTTTCTAGACTGTTATTGACCAGACCCCTGACTGCTCTATTTTCATACTCTGGTTGGTACTGGTTGTCTCGGTTTTGTTGTGTTGGTGGTGGTGACTCATCAATGAAAGAAAGAAAAAACCTAATTGACATATTTAAAGGTATAATTCACCCACATTGCAAAATTACACATTACATTACAATAAACAACGCATGGTTGTGATCTCTCCTTGTCCATAGTCTGCTTACAGACTTTGTAATTTGGGTGGACCATCCCTGTAACTCACTCTAATAAATGCACTATAACCCCATTCACACAGCATAACCCCATTCACACAGCTATGGCATTCCTTCTCGTGATTAGTCAGTAGGCTTTTCCATTCCTACTTCCTATTTTTCATTATCACCACCTGGTATGGCAACTGCACCGCCCGCAATCGCAGGGCTCTCCAGAGGGTGGTGCGGTCTGCCCAACGCATCACCGGGGGCAAACTACCTGCCCTCCAGGACACCTACAGCACCCGATGTCACAGGAAGGTCAAAAAGATCATCAAGGACAACAACTACCCGAGCCACTGCCTGTTCACCCCGCTATCATCCAGAAGGCGAGGTCAGTACAGGTGCATCAAAGCTGGGACTGAGAGACTGAAAAACAGCTTCTATCTCAAGGCCATCAGACTCTTAAATAGCCATCACTAGCACATTAGAGGCTGCTGCCCTATATACATAGACTTTAAATCACTTGCTACTTTAATAATTGCACACTAGTCACTTTAATAATGTTAACATATTTTGTATTACTCAACTCATATGTATATACTGTATTCTATTCTGTTCTACTGTATCTTAGTCTATGCCGCTCTGACATTGCTCGTCCAAATATTTATATATTCTTAATTCCATTCCATTACCCTAGATTAGTGTGTATTGTTGTGAATTGTTAGACATTACTAAACTGTTGGAGCTAGAAACACAAGCATTTCACTACACCCGCAATAACATTTGCTAAACATGTGTATGTGACCAATAACATCTGCTAAACACGTGTATGTGACCAATAACATCTGCTAAACACGTGTATGTGACCAATAACATCTGCTAAACACGTGTATGTGACCAATAACATCTGCTAAACACGTGTATGTGACCAATAACATCTGCTAAACACGTGTATGTGACCAATAACATCTGCTAAACACGTGTATGTGACCAATAACATCTGCTAAACACGTGTATGTGACCAATAACATCTGCTAAACACGTGTATGTGACCAATAACATCTGCTAAACACGTGTATGTGACCAATAACATCTGCTAAACACGTGTATGTGACCAATAACATCTGCTAAACACGTGTATGTGACCAATAACATCTGCTAAACACGTGTATGTGACCAATAACATCTGCTAAACACGTGTATGTGACCAATAACATCTGCTAAACACGTGTATGTGACCAATAACATCTGCTAAACACGTGTATGTGACCAATAACATCTGCTAAACACGTGTATGTGACCAATAACATTTGCTAAACACGTGTATGTGACCAATAACATCTGCTAAACACGTGTATGTGACCAATAACATTTGCTAAACACGTGTATGTGACCAATAACATCTGCTAAACACGTGTATGTGACCAATAACATCTGCTAAACACGTGTATGTGACCAATAACATCTGCTAAACACGTGTATGTGACCAATAACATCTGCTAAACACGTGTATGTGACCAATAACATCTGCTAAACACGTGTATGTGACCAATAACATTTGCTAAACACGTGTATGTGACCAATAACATCTGCTAAACACGTGTATGTGACCAATAACATCTGCTAAACACGTGTATGTGACCAATAACATTTGATTTCCATAAGTGTTCACACCTCTGAGTCAATACTTTGTAGAAGCACCTTTTGTCAGCGCTTACTGCTGTGAGTCTTGCTGGGTAAGTCTCTAAGAGCTGTCCACACCTGGATTGTGCAACATTTGCCCATTAATCTTTTTCAAAATTCTACAACCATTTTCAGGTCTTGCCATAGATTTTCAAGCAGATTTAAGTCAAAACTGTAACTCGGCCACTCAGGAACATTCACTGTCTTCTTGGTAAGCAACTGCAGTGTAGATTTGGCCTGTTTTAGGTCATCGTCCTGCTGAAAGGTGAATTAATCTCCCAGTTTCTGGTGGAAAGCAGACTAAACCAGGTTTTCCTCTAGGATTTTGCCTGTGCTTAGCTCCATTCCGTTTCTTTTTATCCTGAAAAACGATTACAAGCATACACATAACATGATGCAGCGACCACTATGCTTGAAAATATGGAGAGTGGTACTCTGTAATGTGTTGTATTGGATTTGGCCCAAACATAACACTTTGTATTCAGAACAAAAAGTTAATTGCTTAGCAAAATGTTTTGCAGTATTACTTTAATGCCTTATTGCATGTTTTGGAATATTTTTTATTCTGTACAGGCTTCCTTCTTTTCACTCTGTCATTTAAGTTAGTATTGTGGAGTAACTACAATGTCGTTGATCCATCCTCAGTCTCCTATCACAGCCATCAAACTCTGTAACTGTTTTAAAGTCACCATTGGCCTCATGGTGAAATCCCTGAGCGATTACCTTCGTCTCCGGCAACTGAGTTAGGAAGGACGGTATCTTTGTAGTGACTGGGTGTATTGATACACCATCCAAATTGTAATTAATAACTTCACTGTGCTCAAACGGATATTCAATGTCTGCTTTTTTATTTTTACCCGTTGACCAATAGGTGCCCTTCTTTGCGAGGTATTGGAAAGCCTCCCTGGTCTTTGTGGTTGAATCTGTGTTTAAAATGCACTGCTTGACTGAGGGACCTTACAGATAATTGTATGTGTGGGGTACAGAGATGAAGTAGTCATTCAAAAATCATGTTAAACACTATTATTGCACACAGAGAGAGTCCATGCAACTTATTATGTGACTTGGTAAGCAAATGTTTACTTATTTAGGCTTGCCATAACATTTTACATTACATTTACGTCATCTGGCAGACGCTCTTATCCAGAGCGACTTAACAAAAGGGGTTGAATACTTATTGACTTAAGACATTTCAGCTTTTCATTTTGAATTAATTTGTAAAAGATGTCAAAAACATAATTCCACTTTGACATTATGGGGTATTGTGTGTAGGCCAGTGACAAAAAAATATCAAATTAATCTATTTTAAATTCAGGCTGTAACACAAAATGTGGAAAAAAATCAAGGTGTGTGAATACTTTCTGAAGGCACTGCATGGTAAAAAACAACAACAACTGGAAATCAACTAATCCTCCATCGTTAACACAATGGAAAGATAAAATGCTTTATTATCTAAATGTTGTAAGTGCATGGGCCACGGAGAGAGAAACAAAATGGTGCAGTTTGAGGCCATGTGGCGTAGAGTGATTCGGGCGCTGGAGATGGCGGTGTGAGCAGGTGGGTCTGGACAGGGGTGATGTTGTGGATGTTTGTGTGCGTCTGTATGCTGTCGTTTGTATGTGTACGTTTTGTATTGTAAAAAAAATAAAAAATACATCTTACAAAAAAACAAAAAACAAAAATCAATATAGGGCAAACAAAAGGGACAGATCGATTTTAAAGGTAATTTGTAAAAACATGTCACTGCTCTCCCTTTATGGGGTCAGTCGAGGGCTCTGGTAGGAAAAACTAATTTTTTTTGTCCTCAAAATCCCAGGAACGGATCGGTTGAGGTGCTTGTAATGTGTCTAATCAATATGGAAGCAGGCTAAAATGTAGAGCAGGGTGTTTATCTTCCGACCGCTGTGTATAAACAGATCTAATAGACCCTCCCTTCCCGCAGCGTTTACTGACCTGAACTCTAACGTTATCATCTTTATTTTCAGTACGTTATACAACATTAACATTTTACGTTAAAAGCCAAGAACCGATCAGATAAAAATAAATGAACAGGTACTTTTTTTTTACCCTTCCATCATTAAGGATAGACACAGTTCATTTGTAGAAACATTTCAATTATAAATATTATTTGAATCCTAGGTCTGACTCCCAGTCAGCTATAGCCCACAGAGCATATTGCACGTTCACAAAAGGCTAATCTGTTAAACTTTTAAGATCTTTACTTTAGGATTCTTCAAATAGAGCTGTTGTTTTTCTATGTACTAGTTGGAATGATTTATGAATGTATCGTATGGCTAGTTCAGAGTGACCACCTTCCGGAGACCCCACCTCTTTAAGGATTACCTGGGATAGTATAAAAGTAATTTTTAAAGACAATTGAGACTTACATTAGTGATTTACCACAATAGTTAACGGTTTAACTACAGCTTCCTATAGGTGATGAGTCTAAGACTCGACCCCTTGACCACTTCATTCCTCGCCATGAACATACAGAAGTAAATTCAAGCCATTACATTATACTCTTTATTTTTAGTGGATTTTATACACAGATTTTGTATTTATTTATACAACATTTACGTTAATGTTAAAAGCCAACAAAAGATCCGGTCAAAACATGAATACCAGTTCCTTGTTTACCTTTTCAGTCATTGACGATAGAGACGTTAGGCAACTCTTTTTATAACAACTCGAAAAACCAAATACTGCACTGTTACTCTAAGAAAGGAACTGGATGGTGTTACTTCAGCAAATTATATGAATTGACACAAGTGCAAAAATGATCAGGAAACCAATGGATGGCAAGATGAAGACACACAGGCTGTATCTCATATTGATATTGATTATTGTAGTGCAATGTTGAGTGAGCTAGCATACAAGCATTTCACTGCACCTTTTACACCTGCTGTAAATGGTGTATGTGACGAATCAACTGGTATTTGATTTGAATAGTCTAAAATGGCTTTCTCTACTTGTCTACTTTTCTTCATTTACACTGGCGTAAAATAACTGTATTGGACTAGCGTAAAGAACTGGATTGGACAGTCATAAAATAACTGGATTGGACTGGCGTAAAATAACTGGATTGGACTAGCGTAAAGAACTGGATTGGAGTAGCGTAAAGAACTGGATTGGACTCGCTTAATGAACTGGATTGGATTTACATAAAGAACTGGATTGGAGTAGCGTAAAGAACTGGATGGGATTTACTTAAAGAACTGGATTGGACTAGCGTAAAGAACTTGATTGGAGTAGAGTAAAGAACTGGATGGGATTTACTTAAAGAACTGGATCTAGTATAGGCTTCACTACATTCCTTTCACCTTTGCAGTTTGTTACAGATCAATGCAGATGAAGGAGAGGAGACGAGGAGAGAAAGCCACTATCGAGATGCACCCAAAGAACTGCAGGAAACATATCTGGGATGTGCTTTTTCCTCATTGGCCAGTTTATGGCAGTGTTGTGCAGCTTACATTCTAGACTGGGGCACCAAATTCCAATGTGGGCCCCATTCAGACTTGAGATACACACTTTACTTACTTATTCTCTTTTATGTACTGTTTTCTCGCTGTGCGTTCTGACATCAGAATTAATCCTACGACAATGTGGGCTCCAACAAGATATGCGACAGGGGTAGAGATCCATGGAAATGTGTTGGGGTCTGGTCTGGTCTGGTGGTAGTGCTGGCTCCCCCAGACCAAACATTGCCCCGCCACTCACTTTCCGTGCTATATCCCTCTGATCTATCTCCCCATCTCCAACCAGTATTTATCAACAAAACTTTAACATAGCATAATTCCAGGATGTGAAACCCTAGAATAAAGGTGAGAGAACCTATTCCCTGCATGTGGGAAAAACACATCTGGTGATTTAAACTCCATAGAAATAGACATCAGTTCTCACTGCAATGCAATAGACAACTTTGATAAGAGTTAGTATATTGGTTCATCAGTTTGGAGAACAGGTATTTTTTAATTCGACTGTCATCGTGGCACAAATGTGAAACCATTTGAATCTAGCAGCAGCAGTCTGTAACCAACATCATTTGGATCGGACCAGTGAATCTAGCAGCATCAGTCTGTAACCAGGGTTGGGGCAGGTTACTTTCTAAATGTAATCCGTTGCAGTTACTAGTTACACTGTATGGCCAAAAGTACTGTACCTTTCTAAAAATTGTAATCAGTAACGTAACCTTTTGGATTACGTAATCTGATTACTTGGATGACTTTCCCCTTTAAGAGGCATTAGAAGAAGACTAAAAGGATCCATCAACAAATATGTCCGCCGCTGCCGTTCATTCCAGAATATCAGTCTCGTAGGTCAGTAGTTGGTAGTAGGTCAGATTAGGGAAATACGTTTCTTGGTTTTCGGCACTATCATCCGTTGATGCTGTCTCAACGAGGTCCAGGGTCTCCTTAAACCCAGATTGGGTATCGTACCTGAAAAAAAAAACGATAGAAAATATGAAAATACTCCAAGGACAAGGCATTGGAAAATGTAATGTAAGAAAGTTGCAGGCATGTTGACGGTTGGTGACTTGTTCTGTGTGAAAGAAGACAAATGGAAGAACAGACCAAAAAAACGATATTACGTTTTTTTTTCTTCATTCGTCCGCTGTTGATACGGTCCCGAAATGTTTTGCATGTCAGCAGTCAAGTTTTCAAGATATTGGAATTAAAACGAAGCAAAGTGTCACCGGCCACATCATCATGATAATGAAAAATGCAGTGCAACCTGCCTTTCATTAAAGGGGAAGTTCACCTTAAATGTAGACTTTTTTCAGACTTAGGCTGTTGTCGGTTCATCCAGACAGTTGTAAAGTAATTTCAACAGTTTTTTTTAGCAATGTCCAGCATCCCATGGCTATAATATTTGGAGCAAAGCAATGTTAATGGAAATGGATAGACCCCCACTATCAGTGCACTCATAAGCATGGGGAAAGAGATGTGGAGCGAGGGAAAGGGACCTGACTTCTTGAAACTGGATGCTCTTTCCCCATGCCTTTTGAGTGCACCACTACCTGAGTCCATCCAGTTCCATTAGCATTGCTACATGCTCTGAAAATGCTAACCAGGAAATGCTGGATGTAATTAGCTAAATAACCACCCAGTGAGCTAAAGACGTTGAAAACCAAAAAGGATGACCTTTTCAACCCAAAATATGTATATTCAATGTATTTTGCTCACAGGGCAACTGTCTGGACAAATTGAGTCAAAAAGAAAAATAGGAAACTTTATTTTAGGTGAACTAACTCTTTAAAAAATAATATATGTATCATCATTTTCTCAACCACAGACAAGACTGTATGTGTCACCACAATGCATAGTAACATAAGGTAAAATACATACGAGATACAATAAACAGGACTGTCCACAACATGAAAATTACAGTGTGATTTACAACAGTATGAAATAAAACTAGTAAAGTTGAATGATGAAAGAAAGGACGATGACGACTCACCCAAAACCCGCAGACTTTGTACATGTGGACACTGAGAGGGCTCTGTGTCTATCCTGTGGTGCACTGTAGTCATAGAAAATGGTCTCTGTGTTAGCCAGACAAAACCCATTGCACCTCATGATATCTGTAAAGCAAAAAAAAAGGCACAATAAGTTTGATAATATTCCGCTAATGTTCTGGGTCATGTTCAGTAGGGTACGCCGCAGCGAAGCGCTTTGCAACAGAAAACTACAATCTTTGCTGTAGCATTTTCCCGCGGCACCTCCTTTCCGAAGACACTGTAGATCGTTAGTATCTTTCAGAGAAATGCTATAACTGCAATACTGGGGGGCATGATCTCAACCCCGAATACAGCTTAACCGTCGGCGTCTCAGTTGTTTTCTTAGCCATCTTACTCATCGCACCAACAAATTGAAGAATAACCAATTGTTTGTGATTTAGAAAACGTATGAGAACAAGTACAACCTTCAGCGCACAATGTCCAGGGGGCGAGCACGCTCTACCACCTATGGGACAGTTTAGTTGGTGCAACGTAAGACAGTCTTGTTTTCCAATTGTTTGTTTTAGTAGTGTGAATCGTTCCTGTTCACATCGAGGTGAAGAGTGGAATAATTGAAAGAATGAATCTCAGCCTGTGGACGGTAGGGATTCCAGCTGATTTCATTGGCCGTGTCAGGAGTGATTGTAGATCTTTCAACCGAAGTCGCGAGAGTGCGACTCCCCCATAGTTTGTTGTACCGAAGTTGACTGACTGAAAGGAAACTTCATTAGGGTGTTCAACAGTGAAGTCTGAAGTGCAATACACTTGAACAGTCATTAGGTGGCACTTGCATCACACTAGTCCAGCATGTCTAGATCGATGCGTTGCACTCTTTTGGTTTATAAAGCCCTCTTGCCCAAACTTCCGCCATATCTTACTTAAGTGTTAACCTACAGACAGACATACGTGCTACCAGACCTGGTCTCAGGGATGGCTAACTCTGGAGATCCATTCGATCTCCACTGAGTTAGATAAATCTGCTTTTAGTTTTTTGGCAACTTACTTGTGAAAAAAAATAAATGCCTCTAGGGCATTTCAAACGGCTGATTGGGGCCATTTTTACTGAATAATGTTGTTTTTTTTATGATTGTGTTATTTATCTCTGTTTTGCTTTTCGTAGTGTATTGATCTGTATATTTTTTTGTAATTACAAGGCTCAATTGTAAAATATAATTAAATGGTAGGTTGACCATAGAAGAACAGGACAGTCCTTGGATAGTAAGTATGATAACAAGCAGATATGCTCTTCAAGTATGTTTTGTGCACAAATCCAAAATCATGTCAATTAAACTACACTGAACAACAATATATACGCAACATGTAAAGTGTTGGTCCCATGTTTCATGAGCTAAAAAAAAATCCCAGAAATGTTCCATACGCACAAAAAGCTTATTTCTCTCAGATTTTGTGCACAAATTTGTTTACATCCCTGTTAGTGAGCGTTTGTCCTTTGCCAAGATAATCCATCCACCTGACAGGTGTGGCATATCAAGAAGCTGATTAAACAGCATGACCATTACACAGGTGCACCTTGTACTGGGGACAATAAAATGCCAATTAAAAAATGTACAGTTTTGTCACACAACACAATGCCACATACAGTGGGGAGAACAAGTATTTGATACACTGACGATTTTGCAGGTTTTCCTACTTACAAAGCATGTAGAGGTCTGTAATTTTTATCATAGGGACACTTCAACTGTGAGAGACGGAATCTAAAACAAAAATCCAGAAAATCACATTGTATGACTTTTAAGTAATTAATTTGCATTTTATTGCATGACATAAGTATTTGATCACCTACCAACCAGTAAGAATTCCGGCTCTCACAGACCTGTTAGTTTTTCTTTAAGAAGCCCTCCTGTTCTCCACTCATTACCTGTATTAACTGCACCTGTTTGAACTCGTTACCTGTATAAAAGCCACCTGTCCACACACTCAATCAAACAGACTCCAACCTCTCCACAATGGCCAAGACCAGAGAGCTGTGTAAGGACATCAGGGATAAAATTGTAGACCTACACAAGGCTAGGATGGGCTACAGGACAATAGGCAAGCAACTTGGTGAGAAGGCAACAACTGTTGGCGCAATTATTAGAAAATGGAAGAAGTTCAAGATGACGGTCAATCACCCTCGGTCTGGGGCTCCATGCAAGATCTCACCTCGTGGGGCATCAATGATCATGATGAAGGTGAGGGATCAGCCCAGAACTACACGGCAGGACCTGGTCAATGACCTGAAGAGAGCTGGGACCACAGTCTCAAAGAAAACCATTAGTAACACACTACGCCGTCATGGATTAAAATCCTGCAGCGCACGCAAGGTCCCCCTGCTCAAGCCAGCGCATGTCCAGGCCCGTCTGAAGTTTGCCAATGACCATCTGGATGATCCAGAGGAGGAATGGGAGAAGGTCATGTGGTCTGATGAGACAAAAATAGAGCTTTTTGGTCTAAACTCCACTCGCCGTGTTTGGAGGAAGAAGAAGGATGAGTACAACCCCAAGAACACCATCCCAACCATGAAGCATGGAGGTGGAAACACAGCTTTTCTGCAAAGGGGACAGGACGACTGCACCGTATTGAGGGGAGGATGGATGGGGCCATGTATCGCGAGATCTTGGCCAACAACCTCCTTCCCTCAGTAAGAGCATTGAAGATGGGTCGTGGCTGGGTCTTCCAGCATGACAATGACCCGAAACACACAGCCAGGGCAACTAAGGAGTGGCTCCGTAAGAAGCATCTCAAGGTCCTGGAGTGGCCTAGCCAGTCTCCAGTCCTGAACCCAATAGAACATTTTTGGAGGGAGCTGAAAGTCCGTATTGCCCAGCGACAGCCCCGAAAACTGAAGGACCTGGAGAAGGTCTGTTTGGAGGAGTGGGCCAAAATCCCTTCTGCAGTGTGTGCAAACCTGGTCAAGACCTACAGGAAACGTATGACCTCTGTAATTGCAAACAAAGGTTTCTGTACCAAATATTAAGTTCTGCTTTTCTGATGTATCAAATACTTATGTCATGCAATAAAATGCAAATTAATTACTTAAAAATCATACAATGTGATTTTCTGGATTTTTGTTTTAGATTCCGTCTCTCACAGTTGAAGTGTACCTATGATAAAAATTACAGACCTCTACATGCTTTCTAATTAGGAAAAACCTGCAAAATCGGCAGTGTATCAAATACTTGTTCTCCCCACTGTATGTCTCAAGTTTTGAGGGAGCGTGCAATTGGCATGCTGACTGCAGGAATGTGAATGTCCACCAGAGCTGTTGCCAGAGAATTTAATGTTCATTTTTCTACCATAAGCCTCCTCCAACGTTGTTTTAGAGAATTTGGCAGTACGTCCAACCGGCCTCACAACCTCAGACCACGTATAACCACGCCAGCTCAGGACCTCCACATCCGGCTTCTTCACCTGCGGGATCATCTGAGGAGGGGTGGGAGGGGTACTGATGTGTATTTCTGTCTGTAATAAAGCCTATTTGTGGGGAAAAACTCATTCTGATTGTCTGGGCCTGGCTCCCCAGTGGGTGGACCTGGCTTCCCAGTGGGTGGACCTGGCTCCCAAGTGGGTGGGTCTATGCCCTCGAGGCCCACCCATGGCTACGCCCCTGCCCAGTCATGTGAAATCCATAGATTAGGGCCTAATGAATTTATTTCATTTGACTGATTTCCTTAAATGAACTTTAACCCAGTAAAATCTTTGAAATTGTTGCATGTTGCGTTTATATTTTTGCTCAGTGCACTCGATGATGCTTCAAATCGGGCAGCACATTCTCTTGCCCTCCAGAAAAACTGGAATGTGAAATTAGCTGAAAAAAAGATTAATCAGACACTTGTTTACAGTGAAACATGGTCATTAAAATAACATGTGCTAGATACATTCAGACCTGATACTGTTACTGGACTCTGATAGTATGGCTCCATGTTGTTGATGCTGTTGTTTTCTCTTATCATCAGGTCCAGCGGAGATTGCTCAAAGAACGTGAGCACTGCTTCTGACCGTGAATACTGTAGAGGAAAAGGTTGAAGATGACAGTGGGGAACACAACTAGCTTGGGGGGGGTGAATCTCAAAAGTATTTTTCCTCGATTTGTTTCCTTGTTTCCTCTCCTCTCGCCACCTTCTCCAAATATATCCGAAGGAAACGAGGAGAGCATTGGAAGAAAATCTCCTAGGAGAAAATCTCCAATGCTCTCCTCGCTTCCCTCTGAAGTTTTGAGGGAGGTGAGTAGAGAGGATGTGAGGAATCGAGAAAAGGCCACCCCGTCTAGGGGAAACATTTTCAGGGAATACAGCCCAAGTACATTGGGTGACCCTTTCAAGGCTCAGAAATAAACTACTTCATAAGCAATATTATTCAACCTCAGAAGGGATAGGTATAAGATACATAAATTGCAATTTGAGTTGACACCATATTGTTTATTACTGAAAGGCATACCGTGTCAACTAGTGGCTGTTGAAATAGCCAGATAATTATTTTGACGAGTCATAACTGTATATTGATATGCATTGCTAAATGTAAATAACTATAGACCACTCTACCTTAATTGGCAAGGTGACGACCCTCCTGAGTAGTTTCTCCACCTCCTGCAATCGAACCTCAATATAATTGGCCTCTGCAGCGTCTCTGATTCGCATAAGTCCTGGTGGGGTAAAACGTAGGAAGTATTTCAAAACAAGTCGTATTTTAAAGTATTTCAGAATATAAATACAGTGAAGTTATTTTAAATACTGTATTTAGACTGTATAGGTTTACAATTTGTACAGGCTTTCAATTATGTATTTGTAATTTGTCTTTGCAAGATTTTGTCCATGTAAGAAAGACATGTCATCTTGGTGTTTTTATATAGGCTAGGTTTGTACACCTTCACGTGACAGTATCCATCAATGTAGGCTGTACTTTGAATTATTATTGTGGGTCTGTACATCTTAGGCTTATTTCAACATGAAATGGTCTATTCAACTTTTCATCCACATAGGACATAGAATAATGTAGTTCTGATTATGTGAGTTGTTTATCATGGGTTATAATGTATTTATAACGGGCTACCTACCATCTAAGAGCGCTGACTGTGTAGGAGTTCCTCTGTCCTCTGGGAAAGCATCCATGAGTCTCTTCAAAAGGCTTCCAAGATCGCGGTCCGTTCTGTGCAAATAGAGAACGCTCCTGTCCGAGAGTTCGGTCCGGACTTCAATGAATTCTTCCTTGCCGCGGTGACCGATTATTCGTTGTGTGCCAACAACCCAACAGTTCTGTACAAACATGTTCATGAGCGAAGTTCCCTCAAAAGCAACAGTAGCCATTGTCACGGCTTTATTCCAATTCGACGATAGGCTATAATTGTTAGTTTGACTTTGGGGCGCCTAAATATCTGCAATTTCATTCCTTTCCCCAATCTCCATCATGCATAGGCAAACGGTCGGGATTGTATTTTTTTCTCAAACGTTTTCAGAAATATAAAGTGCCGTTTCGATTATCCTAAATGACTTGTATGATGTCCAGTTTTATAAAAATTACACAAATGCCATAAACGCTGATGGAAGCGACTCCTCTCTCACT
Organism: Coregonus lavaretus; assembly: GCF_964263955.1. NCBI lineage: Eukaryota > Metazoa > Chordata > Actinopteri > Salmoniformes > Salmonidae > Coregonus > Coregonus lavaretus. The sequence continues at coordinate 44,427,018 of NC_140006.1, read as the reverse complement.
GGCAGAAGTGACTTGAAGAAGAAGGTTGGCAGGTTTGAGATCCTTCGCCCCATTTCCGCCCTCTCCCGCACACAACTTGATGCTATGCAGCTGGGGTTGCCCAAACCCAAAACCACACTCTCTGTCTGTCAACGAGTCAATATAGCATGATTACCAAACCATGTGCAACAGCAAGTTTTGGCAAACCTAGAAAACTATTTAGAGCTAAGAAAGCCAGTGATTTCAAATAAATGTTGATGTACTGGCAATTAATTCCTGGCATTTAGTTGATGGTCCTTTCAGGCTAGTGGATGCTAGTGGAACTGGCGCTGTGCTTATTTTTTAACAACAAAGGTGGGATAATCCAATTGGAGCAGATTGAGAGGTGGGATTTGCTTCACAGCAAGGTGCTTACTATGTCATACCATGTCAACTGAGGTTCAGGTTAGTCTTGTAGGCTAGAGTTACTGTAGCCTACTACAGTATTTCAACAATAACCAAGACAAGGTATGTTCAGTACACAGCACATCCAACCTGGGTTCAAATCAGGGACTAGAGATAAAAAAAAAAAGTGCTATCTAACTAAATCTGGTGCAATGACATGTTGTACAGGTGGGCGTTGTTTGCTAGGGCGGATTGGCCATCTGGCAATTCTGGCAAATGCCAGATGGGCTGGACCATTTTTTAGCTGGGTGGGCTGGTCAAAATGGACACACACAAAAATAAAACAATGAAAAAAGGTGACATGGCCGGTGGCCCATGGCCTGTTAATTTCTCTGTTCTGCTAATCTATAATGATCCTTTAGTTGATCAGTGGGCAACGCCGGCCCGGTTTTCTGTTAGGCTGAGTTGAGGTCACGCAAACTCACATTCAAAGTCAAACGCGGCATCAGCAAAGAGTCCTGCTCTGACTCTCACTCTGTCATCAGTTAGATTGTAAAACAATGGAAACGGTGCCTACAAACAGTGAAGTGCATTATCCTCATGATTCCTGAAATTAAAGTGTCCTCTCTCTCTCTCTCTCTCTCTGCCCTCGCTGAGTGAACCATGTTCCTCTCCCATCATGCGCTCAAGAGATAAATGTTTCTCATCGTATAACATTTCAAAATGCAATTGCGGGAAAAACAGCTTTGCAAGGTTCGTCCCCTTGTCCCTGTTGAAGGGAGGAGGGTCTCAGCTTTCTGGAGGTAGATATTTGATATGGCTTTGAGATATGGAGCAGCGTGCATGCGAAATGTGCACCAGCTATTGTCAGGGCCTAGGCCTAGGACTGGGCAAAACGATCCCTTATTGATGTCACATGTTAAATCCACTTCAATCAGTTAGAAGAGACAGGTTAAAGATTGATTTTTAAGCCTTGAGACAATTGAGACATGGATTGTGACTGCCATTCAGTCGATGAATGGGCAAGACAAAATATTTAAGTGCCTTTGAACTGGGTATGGTAGTAAGTGCCAGGCACTTTGCCACCGGTTTGTGTCAAGAACTGAAACGCTGCTGGGTTTTTCACGCTCAACAGTTTCCTGTGTGTATCAAGAATGGTCCAGCACCCGAAGGACATCCAGCCAACTTGACACAACTCAATATTAGGAACGTGTTCTTAATGTTTTGTACACTCAGTGTATATCGTGAATCGCCCATATGTTAGAAAACATTTAGATATGACTTTTAGGCCATATCGCCCAGCTCTACATAGTGGTGAGTTTATAGTGGTGAGTTGTATCTCCAGACAGACCAGTTATAGTGGTGAGTTGTATCTCCAGACAGAGGAACAGTTATAGTGGTGAGTTGTATCTCCAGGCAGAGGAACAGTTATAGTGGTGAGTTGTATCTCCAGACAGAGGAACAGTTATAGTGGTGAGTTGTATCTCCAGACAGAGGAACAGTTATAGTGGTGAGTTGTATCTCCAGACAGAGGAACAGTTATAGTGGTGAGTTGTATCTCCAGACAGAGGAACAGTTATAGTGGTGAGTTGTATCTCCAGACAGAGGAACAGTTATAGTGGTGAGTTGTATCTCCAGACAGAGGAACAGTTATAGTGGTAAGTTGTATCTCCAGACAGAGGAACAGTTATAGTGGTGAGTTGTATCTCCAGACAGAGGAACAGTTATAGTGGTGAGTTGTATCTCCAGACAGAGGAACAGTTATAGTGGTGAGTTGTGTCTCCAGACAGAGGAACAGTTATAGTGGTGAGTTGTATCTCCAGACAGACAGAGGAACAGTTATAGTGGTGAGTTGTGTCTCCAGACAGAGGAACAGTTATAGTGGTGAGTTGTATCTCCAGACAGAGGAACAGTTATAGTGGTGAGTTGTATCTCCAGACAGAGGAACAGTTATAGTGGTGAGTTGTATCTCCAGACAGAGGAACAGTTATAGTGGTGGGTTGTATCTCCAGACAGAGGAACAGTTATAGTGGTGAGTTGTGTCTCCAGACAGAGGAACAGTTATAGTGGTGAGTTGTATCTCCAGACAGAGGAACAGTTATAGTGGTGAGTTGTGTCTCCAGACAGAGGAACAGTTATAGTGGTGAGTTGTGTCTCCAGACAGAGGAACAGTTATAGTGGTGAGTTATACCGCCAGTAGTGTTTTTTACATGTTGTATTTGTTTTAAACATGAGCTGGTTAAACAAGAGGAGGAGGACCATGTCTCGCCAGTCACTGGTACAGAAATGGTTGAGAAACACTGGACTGTACTGCCAATGTTATGTGTCAGCACTAGTGCCTGTGTCTAGGGTAGGGTGTGTAGGGGGGTTGATGTGTGCTGGTGTGGATACAATTCCAGGGTCTTGTCCCTGGTTGTTTGCACTTTGGGACTTTTCTATTGGTTCCATTGCAACAGTCAAGCACAACTAAAGACAGTAGTTTGACATGATTTGCAAAAGAGTTTACATCCAACAGCATAGTGCATTCAACTTCAACATAGCCTAATGTACTGTACATGCAAACGACTTATCTGTAGCTCCCTGTGCTGAATAACAAAGAGTTGAATTTCTACGTAAATCTACACAGACAGACAACCATTCCCCATGATGTGCTGTTGCTGAGATATAAATAACAGTGGTTAAAAGAGAAACGTATGGGATGGGGGGAAAATTCCAGCCACAGTCAGTCCCTCAACCCCACGTTATTATGTAACCCCACATTATTATGTAACCTCACCAGCGTCTCCTTGGATACTAGCTCTAATGAGAGAGTGTGTTGGAATCGTTTCCAAATCATTTTGGCAATGGCTGCATTTCCCTCTGTTAGAAGAAGCAAAGCAAACTATGGGGGAAATATTTGGTCCCCCCGTGTTATTGGTTGTTTGCCATCATTAAACCAACAGTATACTATAAAACCACAGAATGGTTTTGGGTACTGGTAAATCCTACTACTACCAGTACTACCACAGTACCTGGTAAACTACTACTACTACCAGTACTACCACAGTACCTGGTAAACTACTACTACTACTAGTACTACCACAGTACCTGGTAAACTACTACTACTACTACTACTAGTAGTAGTACTACCACAGTACCTGGTAAACTACTACTACTACTAGTACTACCACAGTACCTGGTCTCCTGAGTGGCGCAGTGGTCTAAGGCGCCGCATCGCAGTGCTAACTGTGCCACTAGAGATCCTGGTTCAAATCCAGGCTCTGTCGCAGCCGGCTGCGACCGGGAGACTCATGGGCGGCGCACAATTGGCCCAGGGTATGGGAGGGAATGGCCGGCAGGGATGTAGCTCAGTTGATAGAGCATGGCGTTTGCAACGCCAGGGTTGTGGGTTCGATTCCCACGGGGGGCCAGTATAAAAAAATATATATATATATATGTATTCACTAACTGTAAGTCGCTCTGGATAAGAGCGTCTGCTAAATGATGTAAACTACTACTACTAGTACTACCACAGTACTTGGGAAACTACTACTACTAGAACTACCACAGCACCAGATAAAGTCCCTCTCTTCAGGTAGATGCTTACAGTTTTCAGAAAAGAAGTATGCACACACAGGCAGTTATAAAAAATTATATGACAAGTCATGTATTTTCTAATATTTTGAATTCTGTTTATAATGTCAAAAGGCACTGCTCATCTCTCTTATAACTGTAAGCAGTGGTGTAGTGGAAGGTATACACAGTTATACACCATATACCCACTTTTTGTTATGGGTATTGGGTATACTCACTTCTTAATCCCCACGATGCGTATCAAAGTAGTGTAGTGGAGGTATACGCCATATCAACTAATACGACTGATGGAACAGATCAGAATGTTTAGCTTCAAATGTTGATCAACTATTATTTCTTCAAACTTTAAGAGCAGCGATGTGCACACGGCGGTAGTCCTCGGAGCAAATGTTTTCAAAATGCAATTTGCTGGGAAAACACAGTTTAAAAGATCCGCACTGCACATGTGAGCGGTTTCTTCATGGACAGAGATGGAAATATCTGTTAGGAATTTAGAAAGAGGGGAGACCTAAAGATGCAATAACGATCATGGGGTTGCTATTATGACTAGGATACTGCCTTTGGCTGGTGGCAATGAAAAGTTCATTTGAAAGCCTTTGAGAACAGGAGAGCAAATATGAGGTCTTTATAAAAAAAATAATTGCCTCCACATTTCTGTGGTGGGATTTTGGTTATAGGCTACTTTGAAGCAAGTAAAACATGCCTCATAATATGAACTAAAATGTCCAGGTTTCAAACAATTAAGGAACAGGAAAAATATAGCAACGCTAAATGCTAGGCCTAACCTTCTTCTGGTAGATGGAAAGGCTTTCCCAAAAACCTTCTCAATTGAACGTTAACTAGCTACAAAGTAACATATGCCTACCTGGCAGAATGATATGATTATTTACATCAATCCAGTGGCCATTTGTTTTGCAAACTCCATCTCATGTGTGCTACGGCAACACACTAACCAAACACTGCTAGGTGCCAGACCAATAAAATTAAAGGGTAACTACACACAAAAAAATCTACATTTCTAAGATTTTTCCCAGACCTCAAAAGTATTTCATAAAACATTCAGTTTTGTTGTTTGTTTGTTTCTTTTTTTTTTTTTTATGAAAAAATCTGAAACCTGTGAATTGACTCATTTATCTATTTCGTTAGCCTACCTGCACAGTACAGCTTGGGTTGACCTGACTGTGAAAGACCAATTTGGGATTTATCATTTTAAGTCATTCAGAGTGTATGTCACTGTTTGTCATAGTATTTTCACCGAGCGGGCAGTTTGGATTTTTGGGGGACACAATTAGAGTGTACCCACTTCTCCATGCACCACTACACCACTGAAGAGAAAGACAGAGGAAATGGGGAACGATGCAATTGGTAACTACCAATGATATACTCCTATGTAAGTACCAATGATATACTCCTATGTAACTACCTGGTACCAAATGTTACTTAGTGGTGTCTGTTTTGTTTGAATGAATCTGAAAGAACCTTCATAGATTCAACTTCATAAACTTCAAAGAAAATTAATAGGTTATTACTGTGTAATGACCATTTTACCATGTCATTTTCTTAACACAAGCAGTATCAAGTAGTATGTGGTGTCGTAAAATAAATGTGCTTGTTTAATAAGATTCATTACACATTTACATACAAGACCAGGGTCATGTTCACTAGGCCATGCAACAGAAAAGGAAAATAAGCGTTTCTTATTGGACAAGTCCCAGCTAGTCCCTCCCTATATCAGTCCGTTTTCTTTGGTTTGGTGCCTACTGAACACAGCTCAAAGAAAGGCTTTGTCAGGATTGCTGGGATCTTCCTGCAGAGGGAGAGGATTTTGAGCGTTTGGGTGTCCTTGGTCCTAATACAGGGGGGGTGGTGCGTGCGCACGTGCGCAGCAGCTGGTGGCGTAGCGTACGGAGGCAGGGGAAAGACTCGCCTTTGAGGTGGCACCGTATGTGGAGGCTAAAGCTATTTTTCTGGGTGAGAGAGAGAGAGAGGGGGAGAGAGAGAGAGAGAGAGAAGAGAGAGAGAGAGAGAGAGAGAGAGAGAGAGAGAGAGAGAGAGAGAGAGGGGGGGGAGAGAGAGAGAGAGAGGGGGGGGGGGGGAGGAGAGAGAGAGAGAGAGGGGGGGGGGGGAGAGAGAGAGAGAGGGGGGAGAGAGGGAGAGAGAGAGGGGGGGGGGGGAGAGAGAGAGAGAGGGGGGGGAGAGAGGGGGGGGAGAGAGGGAGAGAGAGAGAGAGAGGGGGGGGAGAGGGAGAGAGAGAGGAGATATGGGGGGAGAGGGAGAGAGAGAGAGAGAGAGAGGGGGGGGGAGAGGGAGAGAGAGAGAGAGAGAGAGAGAGAGAGAGAGAGAGAGAGAGAGAGAGACAGACAGACAGACAGACAGACAGACAGACAGACAGACAGACAGAGACAGACAAAGAGAGCGCTTTCTTACAGTGGGCTAGTGTGTGGGAGACTGGTGAGGTAGACAGAGGCTGCCATTGAGGAGTAGAGAGACTTTGCAAACAATTAACATGAACTCTAAAGAGCTATTTGTGTGTGTGTGTGTATTTACCTGCTGTAGGGACAGTATTGGCAGCAGTAGGGCCTCTCTGTGTGTGTGTGCGGGTGTACAACTTATCCAGAATGCTGCAGCCCGTCTGGTGTTCAACCTTCCCAAGTTCTCTCATGTCACCCCACTCCTCCGCACACTCCACTGGCTTCCAGTTGAGGCTCGCATCTACTACAAGACCATGGTGCTTGCCTACGGAGCTGTGAAGGGGAACGGCACCTCCTTACCTTCAGACTCTGATCAGACCCTACACCCAAACGAGGGCACTACGTTCATCCACCTCTGGCCTGCTAGCTCCCCTACCTCTACGGAAGCACAGTTCCCGCTCAGCCCAGTCAAAGCTATTCGCTGCTCTGGCACCCCAATGGTGGAACAAGCTCCCTCACGACGCCAGAACAGCGGAGTCACTGACCACCTTCCGGAGACACTTGAAACCCTACCTCTTTAAGGAATACCTGGAATAGTATAAAGTAATCCTTCTTCCCCCACTCCCCCCCCAAAAAAATAAAAAATAAAATAAAGTGGTTGTCCCACTGGCTATCGTAAGTTGAATCCACCAATTTGTAAGTCGCTCTAGATAAGAGCGTCTGCTAAATGATGTAAATGTAAATGTAATTGCTGGCACAGGGGGCTGCTGTCGATGAAGGAGTAGGGACACTGAAAGGCTTCTCACCTACAGGTCAGAGATCATTCTCACCTACAGGTCAGAGATCATTCTCACCTACAGGTCAGAGATCATTCTCACCTACAGGTAGATAGTCGACAGGTCAGAGATCATTCTCACCTACAGGTAGATACAGTAGATAGTTGACAGGTCAGAGATCATTCTCACCTACAGGTAGATACAGTAGATATTTGACAGGTCAGAGATCATTCTCACCTACAGGTAGATACAGTAGATATTTGACAGGTCAGAGATCATTCTCACCTACAGGTAGATACAGTAGATAGTCGACAGGTCAGAGATCATTCTCACCTACAGGTAGATACAGTAGATATTTGACAGGTCAGAGATCATTCTCACCTACAGGTAGATACAGTAGATAGTCGACAGGTCAGAGATCATTCTCACCTACAGGTAGATACAGTAGATAGTCGACAGGTCAGAGATCACAGATACAATAAATATTGTAAATATGGTACTGGAACTGACTGAGTCTGTATATAGTATGCTTACTTACTTTCTCATGTTCTTCTTATTTTTATTTCTCGTGTGTTTTTTGTTCTACCTTTTGTTATTTTTAGTATTGCTCTGTTATTGATTACTGTACTTGTGCACGTGACATTAAAACTTCAAACCTGTACCTTTTATCACATATTGACAGACTTAAAAACCCCGTACAACATTATGGGTGAGCGCAGAACATGTTTGTTTTTTACTAGTCTCTACAGGGGGTCTTTAAAGCCAAGTACAACAATGTGATTGTGGCCCTCAAGGACGGGTTGGGAGCTCTGCTTAGTAGAGAAAAACCTTTTTTAAACCCAAAGCTACTGTCGATAACTTTTTTTTTTCTTTTTTTTTTCGGCCAGAGTAGGTAGCTACTTAATAACGGGGTTTCAATGCCAGACTTGGCTGGCAACATATGCTGCTTCAACCCTCTTGGTCACATGATAAGCAGTGTGTTAAAAATGCCACCTATTGTGGGGTTCAGTAGCTTTCCAACAATCGACAACAAACATGTTTGTTCAGAAACAAACTGCTTATCTCATATTACTTGTTTCCCAGTGCATCCCAATTCCTTAAAATAAATATCTACAATATATTGTAAATATCGGTGTCTGCTTTCCCGCATGTTTCTCAAGGGGGCCTGATCCCACTTTAGGAAAATATCTAGGAGAAACACTGCATTCTACTAAATATTGTGTTTTTTGATGTACATATCATGTCAGTGGAATGGAACATTGGCCTCTATGGGTTGAACATTCCAGTCTTCAACCCCATGGCATTTTATGTAATCTCACTGGTGTTACCATGGCCACACAGCTCTCAAAGCACTTGCTGGGACAGAATGTGTGGGAAAGGTTCTGTAATAAATTTGGGCCACAGCGACATTTCCCCCCTTGGTAACAACCAGCGAACAATGGGGAAATGATTGAGGGTCCAGTGACTCCCTCCAACAGTGTTCCCGACACAGGGATTTTGCATGTCCAGCTTTTCTGTAAAAAAAAACTAAAACAAATGTTTCTTGTCTCTCTACTATAATTTCTAAAACAGACACACGTCTGATATCTAAAAGTCACACACACAGTAATGTGCCTTTACTACACTTGTAATGAATAACACTAAGTACCAGTGAGTGTGTGTGTGTGTGTGTCACTCTGGATAAGAGCGTCTGCTAAATTACTAAAATGGACACATTTAAATGTGTGTGTACGTGTAGGTATCGTGTGTGTACGTGTAGGTATCGTGTGTGTACGTGTAGGTATCGTGTGTGTACGTGTAGGTGTCGTTGTGCTGACTACACCAACAGCTAGGATGACTGGATATGGTCTAAAAAACTGACGTGTATGAACATGGAGATGCTGTACCAGTGAGGGCTTGAGCCGGGTGCTCTGGGGCTCTGGTGCTCTGGGGCTCTGGGGCTATGGTGCTCTGGGGCTCTGGTGCTATGGGGCTATGGGGCTCTGGGGCTATGGGGCTCTGGGGCTATGGGGCTCTGGGGCTATGGTGCTATGGGGCTATGGGGCTATGGGCTATGGTTCTCTGGGGCTATGGGCTATGGGGATATGGGGCTATGGGCTATGGGGATATGGGGCTATGGGCTCTGGGGCTATGGGGCTATGGTGCTCTGGGGCTATGGGGCTATGGTGCTATGGGGCTATGGTGCTATGGTGCTATGGTGCTATGGTGCTATGGGGCTATGGTGCTCTGGGGATATGGGCTATGGGGCTATGGGGCTATGGGGCTATGGTGCTATGGGGCTATGGGGCTATGGGGCTATGGTGCTCTGGGGCTCTGGGGCTATGGGGCTATGGTGCTATGGGGCTATGGGGCTCTGGGGCTATGGTGCTATGGGGCTATGGGGCTATGGGGCTATGGGGCTCTGGTGCTATGGTGCTATGGGGCTATGGTGCTCTGGGGCTATGGTGCTCTGGGGCTATGGGGCTATGGGCTATGGTGCTGTGGGGCTCTGGGGCTATGGGCTCTGGGGCTATGGGGACACTCAACGGGCCTGGTGCATGTCCATGTGGTGGAGAACTTCCTGTCATGGCAGGACACAAGGCCATGGTCATACTTTAAAATGAACTACAAATTATGAAAGCTTTATAGGCACTGCATCAATGCTTAATCCAGTTGTGTACACATTAGGCCTTAGGGGGTTGTAGTTTGTATACCGTGGGCTTTTCTCTGTGTACTTCTCTCTCAAACACACGCATTTACTTGATATATGCTTCCATTATATCACCATGTGGTCCTATATTACGCGTAATTCCGGTTGAGTTTTACAGCCCATTTTCTGTGATAAATGTATTTTGAAAGTGTAGATGGTCTGAAAACACACAGACAAGTCAACAACAGACAAAGCATCTGAAATAGGCTTGAGGTCATAAAGGTCATAAAGGTCATAAAGGTCCTGTGTGGATCAGTTGGTAGAGCGTGGCACTTGCCATGCCAGGGTTGTGGGCTCGATTCCCACGGGGGACCGGTACGAATGAAAACATTTACGCACTCTCTACTGTGAGAAGTCGCTCTTCTGCCAAATGACTCAAATGTAAATGTAATGATCTTCCACAAATAAACTGAACTCTGACCCCTTGTGGTAAAATGTGTTACTGACGCCTCTAAGTGACTACCTGTTGCAAAGGGCACAGCAGAACTCTTTCCGCCACTTTCTGCCCCTCCTTCTTCTCGTCTGCGTCAGCCTCCTCTTCTTCCTCGGTTGGCTCCACTCCTTGTAGGTCTTGTAGGTAATTGCTTTCGTGGGTGAACTTCCTCGAAGCACACATGTGAGTTGGAGAGGGGGAACGTTAAATGGGCAATCAGCAGTTCAAACAACAACAAATTGAATACCACGCCATTGTTTTGGTAAACAGCAGAGGGATGGATGAGAGAAATATAACCAATCTCAAATTCATGAGCAGAACCATTAATGCAAGGACTGACCACCCATTATATTAAATATATCAACAACAACAACAAAAATGGCTATAAAGTGTTTGTTTACAATTACATTGTTTACAAAAAACGTTGGGTGCTGATTGGGTATGACAGTTGCTAAGCTCATTACGCATTTTTATAAGTTATATTCTTCAAGAATCAATGGGTGTATTATTACTTTAAAAGTCCAAAATGGAAGTACCAATCACAGATTGCTCCTTTAATGGTCAAAAACCTATGGTTGAGATACTCGACTGACTCAACTGTGTTCAAAGACCAACTTGTGAAAATTCATCAGAATAGATTTGATACGGTAGCTAACAGGAGCCCTGTTCAAATTCATTAGAAGTGCATCCTTCCTGAAAGCCAGGTGGAGGAGCCCTTGTGTCGTCTACTCAGTGATTACTTTACGGAAGGGAGGAAGGAAGGATGCATTTTTACAGAATTCAAATAGGGCCCATGTCCAGACCAAATGTTTGAAAATATTTTGTGTGCACACGATGAGAAGGTTGGTTTGGTGCTCTGGGGCTATGGTGCTCTGGGGCTATGGTGCTCTGGGGCTATGGTGCTCTGGGGCTATGGTGCTCTGGGGCTATGGTGCTCTGGGGCTATGGTGCTCTGGGGCTATGGTGCTCTGGGGCTATGGTGCAGGGAGGGCCTATGGTGCAGGGAGGGAACAGGTAAGCCACCTAGACAACATGGGTGTTCAGTCCACCCGCATCTGTCAGTCTGTCCCCAAAGGCTTTGTGTTCTGAAATAATATGTTTGTGCAGCTTATCTGGAAGACAGACATGGGACAATTGGGTTAAACGAGTATACATTCATGTAATCTAATTTGCTCCAGGGGCGCCGTACTACTATGGCTGACCCTGTAAAATAACACATTTTAGGCCACTGGTGAGGGCTCCGCCCGTTGGGCATCCTTGGATTCGACACTCCGGAACTTCCGGGGACAAACCTGGCAGCCGTGGGGCCTGGAGCCCCTCTCCCTCTTTCCCCCCGCCGCCTCCTATTCCCATGGGCCCTCCAGTGGCGCTCCATCTCCCCCCACCTGGCCAACGTCCAGCCACACTGAAGGCACTTGAAGCCCCGATCCCCGCCGTGGCATTTCAAGTGGGGGAGGTGGTGACTGCTGCCCCTGGGGCTGGAGCACTTTGTCATCCAGGGAGGTGTCCAACTAAAAGCCCTCTTGCCCGACGGGAGTTGAGGAAAGCTGGGTACCCGCTCAGCCTGAGAGGCCCTTGTTTGGCTGTGGAGATGCGACAGAGGCCTAGGGTCATGAGGTGAGCTGATTGGGCCATTTCCTCATCCTTGGCCTCAGTCTCGTTCATCACCACCGAGCCCATTTGACAGGACAGGTTGACGGAGCCGGCAGTGTCCAATAGGAACACGCTCTCCTTACTAGTCCACCTTTCTATCCTCTAGTCTAGTGACTAATCCACTCTTGACTGTTATTTTCACTGCATCTGAAACACAAGTTTCCCCCCCTTGAAAATGTATTTCTTACCTCATAGGTCTGTGCAACGTGTAGGCTCCCTTCCGAGTTGGAGCTCAGGGCCATGTCACATGACCGGGGATTGATATTGGGCAGTATGCCATACATGGGGAGCAGGATGGACATGTGCTCCAAGCCCATATGATCCATCTGATCGTCATCAGCATCCTTTGAGCCAGAATGGAGGACATCCTCCAGGTTGTAGCCTTGGGAGCCATTTTGGACCAGTTCAACTCCCACCCTTACTTCCACCTCTAGGCCACGACCCTTCTCAAGTCGTGCCTCTCCAGTACGTGTGCGCGGATGCTTGCTTTTAGGCCACCGGTGAACTGGCACGCTCTGCAGCGGTACACTTCGACCAGGTCCCATTTTGGACCAGTGGGAGGAGCTTAGGCTGCATTTCGCAGTCACCAAGTCCAGTGAACTTGGTTTTATACTCCATGTACAGTGATCCTGAAAACATATTGTATCTGACTTTTTGAAGTCAGTGCTGTGTGAGGGACAGTTGGCCATCAAGGCTTTTGAGGGAGAGCAAGTAGATCCTCTTAAGCTACTTGACAGCTTGGTTAGCCTGATCAAGTCTGTGAGCAGCAGGGTGCTGAATCCACTGTCAAATGTTGATGTACTCAAAGGGCCAATAGATAGATACATCAGTCCCAAACCGTACCTTGGTTACCTTTTTGAGTCAAAGGCAGCTGAGCTCCACCTTGCGCCTGAGGATGAAAACAATGTCCAAAAGCGGTGTGTAGCCTTCACCATCTCCCTCACTAATGAGTTGAGGGTGAGACTGCCGGACAACATCGAAGCATTGCAGTACATGTCAGTTTTCAATGTGGAGGAAACTCTAAAGCACAATAAGAGCCCTGGAGAAATATAAAAAATAGCCAAGCTCCTTGGTTACTCCCCTGCAGAGATAGACAAGATTGTCCAGCAATAGCGTGCCATCCATCTTAGTAAATGGAATGAGACAAAAAACACACTGGGCTTCTGGAGTGAGATTTGGAAGTTCAGGGATGCAGCTGATATCAACCCGTTTCAAGATCTTGCCATGGCTGCTGTGTCTGTGTTGTCCTTGCCACACTCGAACGCTGAAGTCGAGAGAGTATTCAGCCAGATGAGTGTGGTAAAAAGCAAACTTAGAAATCGGATGTCCTTGCAGACCGTTAACTCCATCCTGTACATTCGATTTGGACTGAAGCTGTCTGGTGAGGCTTGCTATGAGCACCAGCTGCCTGATAATGTTTTGCAGCTTTTTGGCACATGAGCTGCTTCCTCATTTAAGTCAGCTCCCTCAGTTGCTGAACCTGCCATAGAGAGCCTTGACCAAAAGGACGATGACCCACTCTTTCTGTGAGCCAGCACAGCCTGTGTGTGGAGGGGGGTCTGAAAAAATATTAGGGCCAGACTAGTTACCATCATTTTCTCACATTGCCATTGACAGTTTTTTCTATTGTCTCTTTTTGGTCTATTTAGATTGTTAATGTAGATTGTATACAAAAAAATGTTACAAATGTTATGGTTAAAAATGTTCATGTTTTACTGTGACTTGTTGTAGGCTCCTAAGTGGAACATAAGGTTAAAAACCAAACCAAACTTAAGAAAACGAAACTATAAAAAAAAAAAAAAAAAAAAAAACTAAGTAACTCCGCCAGAGTGTCTCTTTTGGGTAACTTTTGCCGGTCCCAAGCCCGGATAAAGGAGGAGGGTTGGAATTGTGACATTAAAAAAAACAAGAATAAAAAAGAAGAGAGTTAATTTGTAGTTCTAAACATATTTAGGGTGTTTTTTACTCACTTTTTGTCTCTCCCACCACGTTATTCCTCACAATTACAATGCACAACTATGCAAATTAGGTGATGACGTCATTTAGCGACTTTTAGGGAAGCCAATAGCTACTTTCCTTACTGAGAAGTTGGCAACACTGTGTCCGACTCCGAAACGAACTTGAAAATGCGCCAACCCCATGCTTACTTTTTAGGGACCACTGTCAATGGAATGCTTCGTTTCTGTGCTATACATTACTTATTGTCTTATTGAAACATTTTATTTAATAAGTAATTGTATAATAGTTTGTAACATCAAAATATACGTACAAAGAATATTCATTATTGACAAATCTCTCATATCGGGGATAGAGACAAAAATAAAAATGGTCATAACTTTAACGACAGCGCTTTGGTTAGTCTTGTTTTCCTATCCATTGCGCATGTCCAAAATAAACAATGGGCGGATTCGATTACGCTGAGGACACTTGCGAGGAGCTCCATCTTCAAATCGAACAGTAATCGGTGCCGCACGGTCATTTTGTCAACAAGGCAGCATGGTGCATCGTCCAGAAACATAAAACATATATTTTCCATAAAATACATGTTTGAATAGCCTAACTATTTTTAATTGGGAAGGCAGATAAAACGTTGTTATCAAAAACAAACACTTTTGTATGGGAAAACACAGAATCCTACTAATTACAACACATGCTTAATTACAACACATTTTGTTTTGAGCCGACTTCGCCGTGGGCTTTGAACGGGGCACCTGGCTCCCGCCCGGGAGGCAGCCAGTTTAAAATCGAACGCAACCAACTTTCAGCCGCTGCGAAACACGACTACACGGACGAGATTAATCGAACCCCCTCAGTGAAAATGGCTGCCATTGACTTCATAACGTTAACTGGTGACAGCGAGAAAAAACAACCGTAAGTAATGCTTTAAATTGTGCTTTAGGTAGCTAAAATGTATAGTTTTCACTATGGGTTATTCTGCGTGTGGTCATAAACAGTTATTGTTCAATGAATCATGTCTTATACGCGTTGTTAGCGCTAGAGCCTGTTTCGCTACTAGCTAGCTAGCTTACAAGCCAATGTCATAGTTGTGAAACTCGGAGAAATACTGGACAAGGTTAGCCAGCTAGCTTATGACCTAGTTTCAGTGCCTCTCAAACCTCTCCCCGGGGACCCCCAGCCGTTTAATCTATTCCAGAGCTAGCACGTCTGATTCAACTTGTCAATCATTAAGCCCCTGACTAGCTAATTGAATCAGGTGTGCTTGTTCAGGCTGCAACAAAATTGTGAAACGACTGGGGGTCCCCAAAGAAAGGTTTGAGAAACACACAAGTTACACCACTAGTAGTTGTGGAATGAACCAGCAATAGTTGTCAAAATGAACCAATTACCATGGGGCATTCCAGTTGATTTAATCATTACATTAATCTTTCCAATATCCTGTCGTGTGCAGGGGAGAGGATGCAGAGAGGAGTGGTAATGAAGAGGAAGACCAGGACCTGTCAGAGGAGGAGGGAGGCGCCGCCGGGAAGGCCGAAGCCGGTTCGTTGAAGCTCAGCGTTGCCGCGAGCTCAGCCAAGGCCAAGAAAAAGAAACACAAGCACCGCAGCAAACAGAAGAGACACAAGCAGTCTTCACCTGAGGACAAGGAGCGGCGCCACAAGCACCGGCACAAGCACAAGAAGCACAGGCGTAAAGATGACCCCTCGACTGACGGCTTCCCCACCGGTGGCGACGACAACGCTTTCCCATACTCTTGCTCCTCCAAGCAGCCGAGACTAGAAGACGACGAGATGGCACTTCTGGAGGAGCTGGAGAAACAGCGGGCCCTGATCCAAGCTGAGCTAGACAGTGAAATGACTGAGGGGGGCAGGGGGGTACAGTCGGGCATGGGGCTCATACTCCAGGGATACCACTCTGGGGAGGAGGAGGATGGGGAGATTCAGGGGGAGAGGGTGTGCAATGGGCAGCACTTGCGGAGAGGGGCAACAGGGGCTGGGGCTGGCTCAGGCTCGCAGACCGCTAAAGACGCTGGTAGAGTCCAGCGAGAGTCGGCAGATGCCGGCAAAGCTAAGCAGAAAAATCCCAATAAAGACGCTAGGAAGAGAAAGACTGACAGCAAGATCAAGAATCAGATGAGAGGGATGAGCACGTCCAGGGATAGAGACAGCAGGAGACATTCCATGAGTGCGGATTGCTTTAAGGAAAGGGCACGGGTGTCCAAGTCTCCTCCTGGCACTAGCAAGCAGCCTGCTCAAAACCAGGACAAACACAAGAAGGCGATCAAGTCCCCCGCCAAGGACGCTTCCTCTGGGAATGAGAACTGTTCTCCTGGCCTGCGAGGGAGGCCGCCAGGCCCCGCCCCCCAGCTGCAGCGCAGCACGTCCCCATCACAGTGCCGGGACCCCCGGGCCTCCTCTTCAGGTCCCCAGGCAGCCGAGCGATGGGCCAGGTCACCGCCACCACCCAGAGGGGGCCACCCGCGCTCCCCGGAGTGTCAAAGGAGAGAGGTGGACCGACTGAGACTCTCACCTGGCAGGTCAGAACATTGTTTGGCCTCATGTCGATTCCACACATGCATCACAAAAATAAATAATCCAAGTTGATGAGTTAAGAAATTTGGCCTTTTGCGTTTGATACAGATAAACATGCTTTTGTTTTCAAGGAGGATATGTATCTTCTCACAACCAGGTACAGGGTCCACAAATTAATTCCCTGGTAACATATTGTGAAAACCATTAGGTCCGGGTTGTCACTTTCCTCCCGGGATAGACCATGAGTATTGGGATGGGAAGCTTGGGGGGGGGGCGTATTCATTATTGCACACTGTAGCAAAACGTTTTGCAACATGAAAAAGTAGCATTTCTTATGGGGCGAATTTAGGTTAGTCCTTCTCCGTTTCAGCTGGTTGTTTCCATTTAGTTTCTAGTGAATACACCCCTAGTAATACTGGGGGTGTGTTAGACACCACACCGAGGCTGGTTAAGGGCTCACATTTAAAACCACATCTCAGTTAAAATAATAATAATAATAAGATGTATTGTCACATACATGGGATAGCTGCAGTGTGTTGTTTTACACGGTCAACCATAGTAGTATGATAGCTGCAGTGTGTTGTTTTACAGGGTCAGCCATAGTAGTATGATAGGTGCAGTGAAATGTGTTTTACAGGGTCAGCCATAGTACGGCGCCCCTGGAGCAAATTAGGGTTTAAGTGCCTTGCTCAAGGGCACATAGACAGATTTTTCACCTTTTCTGCTTGGGTATTCGAACCTGCGACTTTTTCAGTTACTAAGCCCAACGCTCTAATTGCAAGTAGACAGCTGCTATTTCCTGTAAGGATCTATCAGCAGAATATGTGCCAGGAAAGAAGAAATTAGTGCTGGTGTGAGTGCTCATGGGAGATGTAGTCATGCGCGATATTCCCTACCAAACGTAGTCCAGTTTACATCATCCACACATTGAATCGTGTCCAAATCAAATCACACAAACCCTTTAGGTAATGCGTGGAAAATATTGAATGTGTAAGCCCTTGTCCTGTTGCTGCGTTGTCTTCAGGATGCGGCGCCAGGACGAGGCAGGGGGCCGCAGGGATGCCAGCCCAGCTCGACGGTTCAGCCGCTCACCTTTCAGGCGGAGGTGTCGCTCTCCCAGGAGACGCAGCAGGTCTCCATTCAGGAGGAGGTGGGTGGAGGTACTTTTGTCCCCATATGTCTGATAACTGTACTATCCCCACCTGTGTTGTGTTCAGTTGAAGTCGGAAGTTTACATACACCTTAGCCAAATACATTTCAACTCAGTTTTTCACAATTCCTGACATTTAATCCCAGTAAAAATTCCCTGTTTTAGGTCAGTTAGGATCACCACTTTATTTTAAGAATGTGAAATGTCAGAATAATAGTAGAGAGAATTATTTATTTCAGCTTTTATTTCTTTCATCACATTCCCAGTGGGTCAGAAGTTTACATACACTCAATTAGTATTTGGTAGCATTGCCTTTAAATTGTTTAACTTCGGTCAAACCGTTCGGGTAACCTTCCACAAGCTTCTCACAATAAGTTGGGTGAATTTTGGCCCATTCCCCCTGACAGAGCTGGTGTAACAGAGTCAGGTTTGTAGGCCTCCTTGCTCGCACCAAAGTACGTTCATCTCTAGGAGACAGAACGGGTCTCCTTCCTGAGCGTTATGACGGCTGCGTGGTCCCATAGTATTTATACTTGCGTACTATTGTTTGTACAGATGAACATGGTACCTTCAGGCGTTTGGAAATTGCTTCCAAGGATGAACCAGACTTGTGGAGGTCTACAAATTTTTTTCTGAGGTCTTGGCTGATTTTTTTATAGATTTTCCAATGATGTCAAGCAAAGAGGCACTGAGTTTGAAGGTAGGCCTTGAAATACATCCACAGGTACCCCTTCAATTGACTCAAATTATGTCAATTAGCCTATCAGAAGCTTCTAAAGCCATTACATCATTTTCTGGAATTTTCCAAGCTGTTTAAAAGCACAGTGAACTTAGTGTATGTAAACTTCTGACCCACTGGAATTGTGATGCAGTGAATTATAAGTGAAATAATCTGTCTGTAAACAATTTTTGGAAAAATTACTTGTCATGCACAAAGTAGATGTCCTAACCGACTCACCAAAACTATAGTTTGTTAACAAGACATTTTGTGGAGTGGTTGGAAAAACAAGTTTTAATGACTCCAACCTAAGTGTATGTAAACTTCCGACTTCAACTGTATATGTCTGTGAGTCTATATATACAGATGGGCCTCTGTAGCTCAGCTGGTAGAGCATGGCACTTGTAACGCCAAGGTAGTGGGTTCGATCCCCGGGACCACCCATACGTAAAAATGTATGCACACATGACTGTAAGTCGCTTTGGATAAAAGCATCTGCTAAATGGCTTATTATTATGATTTGTTTCCCATTCTCTGTCTGATGAAGGTCTGACCGAAACGTCATTCTTTATTTTAAAGTGTTGCAACTTACCTATTTTGAGGCTATGATAGTTCTTATTTTATTGTCACCGAATATGTGTTGTTTTACACGGTCAGCCACAGTAGTACGGCGCCCCTGGAGCAAATGACAGTTAAGTGCCTTGCTCAAGGGCACATAGACCGATTTTTCACCTTGTTGGCTCGGGTATTCGAACCGGCAACCTTTCGGTTACTGGCCCCACCCTCTAACCACCAGGCCTAATTATGTTTTTTTCTTCAAGATTCAATGGTTATACAGTGCATTCGGAAAGTATTCAGACCCCTTGACTTTTTCCACTTTTCCACATTTTGTTACGTTACAGCCTTATTTTAAAATGGATAATACACATAATGACAAAACAAAAACATTTTTTTTATTTTTTATTGTTGCACATTTGATAAAAAATTAAAATAATAATGTCACATTTACATGAGTATTCAGACCCTTTACTCAGTACTTTGTTGAAGCACCTTTGGCAGTGATTACATCCTTAAGTCTTCTTGGGTATGATGCTACAAGCTTGGCACACCTGTATTTGGGGAGTTTCTCCCATTATTCTCTGCAGATCCTCTCAAGCTCTGTCAGGTTATATGGGGAGCGTTGCCGCGCAGCTATTTTCAGGTCTCTCCAGAGATGTTCGATCGGGTTCAAGTCCGGGCTCTGGCTGGGCCACTCAAGGACATTCAGAGACTTGTCCCGAAGCCACTCCTGCGTTGTCTTGGCTGTGTGCTTAGGGTCGTTGTCCTGTTTTGAAGGTGAACCTTCGCCCCAGTCTGAGGTTCTGAGCGCTCTGGAGCGGTTTTCATCAAGGATGTCTCTGTACTTTGCTCCGTTCATCTTTCACTCAATCCTGACTAGTCTCCCTGCTGCTGAAAAACATCCCCACAGCATGATGCTGCCACCACCATGCTTCACCGTAGGGAGGGTGCCTGGTTTCCTCCAGACGTGATGCTTAGTATTCAGGCCAAAGAGTTCAATCTTGGTTTCATCAGACCAGAGAATCTTGTTTCTCATGGTCTTAGAGTCCTTTAGGTGCCTTTTGGCAAACTCCAAGCAGGCTGTCATGTGCCTTTTACTGAGGAGTGGCTTCCGTCTGGCCACTCTAACATAAAGGCCTGATTGCTGGAGTGCTGCAGAGATGGTTGTCCTTCTGGAAGGTGCCCCAATCTCCACAGAGGAGCTCTGTCAGAGTGACCATCGGGTTCTTGGTCATTTCCCTGACCAAGGCCCCTCGCCCCCGAGTTTGACCGGGCGTCCAGCTCTAGGAAGAGTCTTGGTGGTACCAAACTTCTTCTATTTAAGGATGATGGAGGCCACGGTGTTCTTGGGGACCTTCAATGTTGCAGAAATTGTTGGGTACCCTTCCCCAGATCTGTGCCTCGACGCAATCCTGTCTCTGAGCTCTACAGACAATTCCTTTGACCTCATGGCTTGGTTTTTGCTCTGACATGCACTGTCAACTGTGGGACCATATACAGTGCGGAAAAAAAGTATTTAGTCAACCACCAATTGTGCAAGTTCTCCCACTTAAAAAGATGAGAGAGGCCTGTAATTTTCATCATAGGTACACGTCAACTATGACAGACAAAATGAGGAAAAAAAATCCAGAAAATCACATTGTAGGATTTTTTATGAATTTATTTGCAAATTATGGTGGAAAATAAGTATTTGGTCAATAACAAAAGTTTCTCAATACTTTGTTATATACCCTTTGTTGGCAATGACACAGGTCAAACGTTTTCTGTAAGTCTTCACAAGGTTTTCACACACTGTTGCTGGTATTTTGGCCCATTCCTCCATGCAGATCTCCTCTAGAGCAGTGATGTTTTGGGGCTGTCGCTGGGCAACACGGACTTTCAACTCCCTCCAAAGATTTTCTATGGGGTTGAGATCTGGAGACTGGCTAGGCCACTCCAGGACCTTGAAATGCTTCTTACGAAGCCACTCCTTCGTTGCCCGGGCGGTGTGTTTGGGATTATTGTCATGCTAAAAGACCTAGCCACGTTTCATCTTCAATGCCCTTGCTGATGGAAGAAGGTTTTCACTCAATCTCACGATACATGGCCCCATTCATTCTTTCCTTTACACAGATCAGTCGTCCAGGTCCCTTTGCATAAAAACAGCCCCAAAGCATGATGTTTCCACCCCCATGCTTCACAGTAGGTATGGTGTTCTTTGGATGCAACTCAGCATTCTTTGTCCTCCAAACACGACGAGTTTACTTTTTACCAAAAAGTTCTATTTTGGTTTCATCTGACCATATGACATTCTCCCAATCCTCTTCTGGATCATCCAAATGCACTCTAGCAAGCTTCAGACGGGCCTGGACATGTACTGGCTTAAGCAGGGGGACACGTCTGGCAATGCAGGATTTGAGTCCCTGGCGGCGTAGTGTGTTACTGATGGTAGGCTTTGTTACTTTGGTCCCAGCTCTCTGCAGGTCATTCACTAGGTCCCCCCGTGTGGTTCTGGGATTTTTGCTCACCGTTCTTGTGATCATTTTGACCCCACGGGGTGAGATCTTGCGTGGAGCCCCAGATCGAGGGAGATTATCAGTGGTCTTGTATGTCTTCCATTTCCTAATAATTGCTCCCACTGTTGATTTCTTCAAACCAAGCTGCTTACCTATTGCAGATTCAGTCTTCCCAGCCTGGTGCAGGTCTACAATTTTGTTTCTGGTGTCCTTTGACAGGTCTTTGGTCTTGGCCATAGTGGAGTTTGGAGTGTGACTGTTTGAGGTTGTGGACAGGTGTCTTTTATACTGATAACAAGTTCAAACAGGTGCCATTAATACAGGTAACGAGTGGAGGACAGAGGAGCCTCTTAAAGAAGAAGTTACATGTCTGTGAGAGCCAGAAATCTTGCTTGTTTGTAGGTGACCAAATACTTATTTTCCACCATAATTTGCAAATAAATTCATTAAAAATCCTACAATGTAATTTTCTGGAAAAAAAATGCTCAATTTGTCTGTCATAGTTGACGTGTACCTATGATGAAAATGACAGGCCTCTCATCTTTTTAGGTGGGAGAACTTGCACAATTGGTGGCTGACTAAATACTTTTTCCCCCCACTGTATATAGATGGATACATACATACATAAATACAGTGGGGAGAACAAGTATTTGATACACTGCCGATTTTGCAGGTTTTCCTACTTACAAAGCATGTAGAGGTCTGTAATTTTTATCATAGGTACACTTCAACTGTGAGAGACGGAATCTAAAACAAAAATCCAGAAAATCACATTGTATGATTTTTAAGTAATTAATTTGCATTTTATTGCATGACATAAGTATTTGATAATCTACCAACCAGTAAGAATTCCAGCTCTCACAGACCTGTTCGTTTTTATTTAAGAAGCCCTCCTGCTCTCCACTCATTACCTGTATTAACTGCACCTGTTTGAACTTGTTACCTGTATAAAAGACACCTGTCCACACACTCAATCAAACAGACTCTAACCTCTCCACAATGGCCAAGACCAGAGAGCTGTGTAAGGACATCAGGGATAAAATTGTAGACCTGCACAAGGCTGGGATGGGCTACAGGACAATAGGCAAGCAGCTTGGTGAGAAGGCAACAACTGTTGGCGCAATTATTAGAAAATGGAAGAAGTTCAAGATGACGGTCAATCACCCTCGGTCTGGGGCTCCATGCAAGATCTCACCTCGTGGGGCATCAATGTTCATGAGGAAGGTGAGGGATCAGCCCAGAACTACACGGCAGGACCTGGTCAATGACCTGAAGAGAGCTGGGACCACAGTCTCAAAGAAAACCATTAGTAACACACTACGCCGTCATGGATTAAAATCCTGCAGCGCACGCAAGGTCCCCCTGCTCAAGCCAGCGCATGTCCAGGCCCGTCTGAAGTTTGCCAATGACCATCTGGATGATCCAGAGGAGGAATGGGAGAAGGTCATGTGGTCTGATGAGACAAAAATAGAGCTTTTTGGTCTAAACTCCACTCGCCGTGTTTGGAGGAAGAAGAAGGATGAGTACAACCCCAAGAGTACCATCCCAACCGTGAAGCATGGAGGTGGAAACATCACTCTTTGGGGATGCTTTTCTGCAAAGGGGACAGGACGACTGCACCGTATTGAGGGGAGGATGGATGGGGCCATGTATCGCGAGATCTTGGCCAACAACCTCCTTCCCTCAGTAAGAGCATTGAAGATGGGTCGTGGCTGGGTCTTCCAGCATGACAATGACCTGAAACACACAGCCAGGGCAACTAAGGAGTGGCTCCGTAAGAAGCATCTCAAGGTCCTGGAGTGGCCTAGCCAGTCTCCAGACCTGAACCCAATAGAAAATCTTTGGAGGGAGCTGAAAGTCCGTATTGCCCAGCAACAGCCCCGAAACCTGAAGGATCTGGAGAAGGTCTATATGGAGGAGTGGGCCAAAATCCCTGCTGCAGTGTGTGCAAACCTGGTCAAGACCTACAGGAAACGTATGACCTCTGTAATTGCAAACAAAGGTTCCTGTACCAAATATTAAGTTCTGCTTTTCTGATGTATCAAATACTTATGTCATGCAATAAAATGCAAATTAATTACTTAAAAATCATACAATGTGATTTTCTGGATTTTTGTTTTAGATTCCGTCTCTCACAGTTGAAGTGTACCTATGATAAAAATGACAGACCTCTACATGCTTTGTAAGTAGGAAAACCTGCTAAATTGGCAGTGTATCAAATACTTGTTCTCCCCACTGTACGTGTGTTTCTTTCCAAATCATGTCCATTCAGTTGAATTTACCACAGGTGGACTCCAATCAAGTTGTAGAAACATCTCAAGGATGATCAATGGAAACATGATGCACCTGAACTCAATTTCGAATCTCATAGCAAAGGGTCTGAATACTTATGTAAATAAGGTATTATAATTTTTTTTGTATACGTTTGCTAAAATATCTAAACCTGTTTTCACTTTGTTGTTATGGGGTATTGTGTGTAGATTTGATGAGGAATTTGTTGTATTTAATCCATTTTAGAATAAGGCTGTAACGTAACAAAGTGGAAAAGGGGAAGGGGTCTGAATACTTTCTGAATGCACTGTAATTGCAATGACCATTTTGAACATCAGGAAATCGTACATATTGCACCTGTAAGATGCTCAGGCTTTTGCTTTTCTTTCCTGTGACTCTTCTACGTAGGTCATTGGATCGGGACAGGATGGGACGGAGGCCACATTGGGGTTCCAGATCCCAGGAGAGGAGGCAGAGGCTGAGCCGGGACAGAGAGGACAAGTTCAAGGGCAGCCTCTCGGAAGGAATGAAGGCTGACAAGGAGGACTCTGAAGATGAAGTGTAGGCAGTTCACTAGGGAGTGAATTTTAGTTGCTTATTGTTGAATGTATCGTTCATACACAAATGATACAACATTAATCCATTTCAATTTCATTAGTGAAACCACACAATTTTTTTTTAGCAATATGAGCTATTGTTTATGGGTGTGGGGTGGACGACCACATTTGTATGTGTGTGTTGAGAGTTGACGTGTCGTGTAATAGGCTGGAAGATTACGACGTTGATGAGGAGGACGAGGAGGCCCTCATCGAACAGAGGAGGCTACAGCGCCTGGCCATCGTCCAGGTGGGTAAAAAGACCTCTGACATCATCCCCTCTGCACCGACCTAACTTAACAGAGGCACACAGCCATGTTGCTACAGTATATATTTTAACCGTTTCTTTATTGGCCGTTGTCGTACACAGCATGCAAACGTGACACACTCAGCTGTTTTGATTGTTAGTTCGACAATTAGAATGGCGTTGGACACTGTGTGCCGTGCCTGTGCTCAGGCCACACCCCTAATCCCAGGTTTTGTGTTACTTCCACATGCTTAGTGCCAAGGGAGTCAATCCCTCTCTCTCCCTGTCCACCAACCTGCCCCCCTCTCTCTCCCTGTCCACCAACCTTCCCCCTCTCTCTCCCTGTCCACCAACCTGCCCCTCCCTCTCTCCCTGTCCACCAACCTGCCCCTCTCTCTCTCCCTGTCCACCAACCTGCCCCCCTCTCTCTCCCTGTCCACCAACCTTCCCCCTCTCTCTCCCTGTCCACCAACCTGCCCCTCCCTCTCTCCCTGTCCACCAACCTGCCCCTCTCTCTCTCCCTGTCCACCAACCTGCCCCTCTCTCTCTCTCTCTCTCTCTCGCTCTCTGTCCACCAACCTCCCCCTCTCTCTCTCTCTCTCTCTCTCTCGCTCTCTCTCTCTCTCTCTCTCCCTGTCCACCAACCTGCCCCTCTCTCTCTCCCTGTCCACCAACCTGCCCCTCTCTCTCTCTCTCTCTCTCTCTCGCTCTCTGTCCACCAACCTGCCCCTCTCTCTCTCTCTTCCTGTCCACCAACCTTCCCCCTCTCTCTCCCTGTCCACCAACCTTCCCCCTCTCTCTCCCTGTCCACCAACCTTCCCTCTCTCTCTCCCTGTCCACCAACCTTCCCCCTCTCTCTCCCTGTCCACCAACCTGCCCCCCTCTCTCTCCCTGTCTACCAACCTTCCCCCCTCTCTCTCCCTGTCCACCAACCTGCCCCTCTCTCTCTCCCTGTCCACCAACCTGCCCCTCTCTCTCTCCCTGTCCACCAACCTGCCCCTCTCTCTCTCTCCCTGTCCACCAACCTGCCCCTCTCTCTCTCCCTGTCCACCAACCTGCCCCCTCTCTCTCTCTCCCTGTCCACCAACCTGCCCCTCTCTCTCTCCCTGTCCACCAACCTGCCCCTCTCTCTCTCCCTGTCCACCAACCTGCCCCTCCCTCTCGATCCCTGTCCACCAACCTTCCCCTCTCTCTCTCCCTGTCCACCAACCTGCCCCTCTCTCTCTCCCTGTCCACCAACCTGCCCCTCTCTCTCTCTCCCTGTCCACCAACCTCCCCCTCTCTCTCCCTGTCCACCAACCTTCCCCCTCTCTCTCCCTGTCCACCAACCTCCCCCTCTCTCTCCCTGTCCACCAACCTGCCCCTCTCTCTCCCTGTCCACCAACCTGCCCCTCTCTCTCTCTCCCTGTCCACCAACCTGCCCCTCTCTCTCTCCCTGTCCACCAACCTGCCCCTCTCTCTCTCCCTGTCCACCAACCTGCCCCTCTCTCTCTCTCTCTCTCTCTCTGTCCACCAACATGCCCCTCTCTCTCTCTCTCCCTGTCCACCAACCTGCCCCTCTCTCTCTCTCTTCCTGTCCACCAACCTTCCCTCTCTCTCTCCCTGTCCACAAACCTTCCCCCTCTCTCTCTCCCTGTCCACCAACCTTCCCCCTCTCTCGCTCCCTGTCCACCAACCTTCCCTCTCTCTCTCCCTGTCCACCTACCTGCCCCTCTCTCTCTCTCTCTCTGTCCACCAACCTTCCCCCTCTCTCTCTTCCTGTCCACCAACCTTCCCCCTCTCTCTCCCTGTCCACAAACCTTCCCCCTCTCTCTCTCCCTGTCCACCAACCTTCCCCCTCTCTCGCTCCCTGTCCACCAACCTTCCCTCTCTCTCTCCCTGTCCACCAACCTTCCCCCTCTCTCTCCCTGTCCACCAACCTGCCCCTCTCTCTCTTCCTGTCCACCAACCTTCCCCCTCTCTCTCCCTGTCCACAAACCTTCCCCCTCTCTCTCTCCCTGTCCACCAACCTTCCCCCTCTCTCTCTCCCTGTCCACCAACCTTCCCCCTCTCTCTCCCTGTCCACCAACCTGCCCCTCTCTCTCTTCCTGTCCACCAACCTTCCCCCTCTCTCTCCCTGTCCACAAACCTTCCCCCTCTCTCTCTCCCTGTCCACCAACCTTCCCCCTCTCTCTCTCCCTGTCCACCAACCTTCCCCCTCTCTCTCTCCCTGTCCACCAACCTTCCCTCTCTCTCTCCCTGTCCACCAACCTTCCCCCTCTCTCTCTCTCTCCCTGTCCACCAACCTTCCCCCTCTCTCTCTCTCTCCCTGTCCACCAACCTTCCCTCTCTCTCTCCCTGTCCACCAACCTCCCCCTCTCTCTCTCCCTGTCCACCAACCTTCCCCCTCTCTCTCTCCCTGTCCACCAACCTTCCCCCTCTCTCTCTTTCTCCCTGTCCACCAACCTTCCCCCTCTCTCTCCCTGTCCACCAACCTTCCCCCTCTCTCTCCCTGTCCACCAACCTGCCCCTCTCTCTCTCTCCCTGTTCACCAACCTTCCCCCTCTCTCTCCCTGTCCACCAACAACACAGAATTCCCTCCCAGCACACCATTAAGAATACCAATAATTATGACCATAGTTTTTCTTGTTGTAAATATGACAACTGTTATCCATTTTTATTTTATTTTTGCTTTATGATTTAGAAAAGGGTGCAAATTCTCAAAGGTATCATGTTTATGAACAAATAGATTGTAATCGCTGGAGAATAAACTAGATGAGCTCCGTTTGCGACTATCCTATCAACGTGATCTGAAGTACTGTAACATCCTATGTGTTGTGTCTCTTTAACAGCCGGGTGCACAATCTGTAATATTAAGGAAGTCTCGAGGTTCTGCTCGACGGCATTAGAATACCTCATGATAAGCTGTAGACCGTACTATTTACAAAGTTTTCATCTATATTTTTTGTAGCTGTCTATTTACCACCACAAACCGATACTGGCACTAAGACCGCACTCAACCAGCTGTATAGGGCCGTAAGCAAACATGAAAATGTGTGTGGCCGGTGATTTTAATGCAGAGAAACTGAAATCAGTCTTACCTCATTTCTACCAGCATGTCACCTTTACAACTACGGGTGGAAAAAAAACTCTAGATCACCTTTACTCCACACACAGAGACACATACAAAGCTCGCCCTCCATTTGGCAAAGCTGCCCATAACTCTATCCTCCTGCTCACAGGCAAAAGCTCAAACGGGAAGTACCAGTGATGCCCTCATCCGATGGCACAATTGGCTACCCGGACTATTTGCATTGACCCCCATTTTTATGCACTGGCTCTATGCACACTCACTAGAAACTACCCACCCACTCCCATACTGCACTGACACTCCCAACACATGCACACTCACTACATACGCTCACACACACACACAAAAAACACGTGAATATTGACGCCACACACTCACACCCCCTAGCTACATGTACATATTACATCAATCACCTCAACTCCCTCGTGCCCCTGCACATTGACTCAGTACCGGTACTTCCTGTATATAGCCTCATTACTCACTCGTGCCCCAGCACATTGACTCAGTACCGGTACTCCTTGTATGTAGCCTCGTTATTGTTATTATGTGTTACCATTTCTTATTTTTTTTCTCTTTTTTTTTTTGTGTGCAAATTTTCTTTTTAACTCTGCGTTGTTGGTTAAGGGCTCGTAAGTAAGCATTTCACGGTAAAGTCTACACCTGTTGTATATTCGGCGCGTGTGACAAATATTTTATTTTATTTTGATTTGACATGTGCACTGTGTGCGTATGTATTTGTGACTTGTTAGTGTACATGTTCTCGTGCCGGTGCTTGCATATTTTTTGCTCACGCGTGTGTGTGTGTGTTTTTCTGTGAACAGAAGTACAAGGGAGGGAACGAGGACAGTAATATGTCGGCACCGTCGGACCCCGGCAGCCCCCAGAGCAGCCAGCGCAGCCGCTCGCCCTCACCAGACGGCATCCTGGAGCGTGTGACGGCCGACGTCAAAGAGTACGAGCGGGAAAACATGGACACCTTCGAAGAAAACGTCAAGGCTAAGCACAACCTCATCGAACAGGAGAAAGATGGTAAACATATGTGCCTTTTCAGATAAGTGTGTGTGCACATCAGACAAACTAAGACCTGGACCTATATGAAATACTTTAAACTAATTGATTTACGCTGGATTTAGTTTGCTCAGTACAGTCTGTAAGGGTACACCAGGGCTTTTTAAATGCAGA